>NC_052342.1:26508062-26585889 GCF_016432855.1 Salvelinus namaycush | reverse complement strand
GGGTCATATTAGTCTATTGATGGTGGGGTCATATTAGTGTCTATTGATGGTGGGGTCATATTAGTGTATTGATGGTGGGGTCATATTAGTGTCTATTGATGGTGGGGTCATATTAGTGTATTGATGGTGGGGTCATATTAGTGTCTATTGATGGTGGGGTCATATTAGTGTATTGATGGTGGGGTCATATTAGTGTATTGATGGTGGGGTCATATTAGTGTCTATTGATGGTGGGGTCATTGATGGTGGGTCATATTAGTGTATTGATGGTGGGGTCATATCAGTGTATTGATGGTGGGGTCATATCAGTGTATTGATGGTGGGGTCATATTAGTGTCTATTGATGGTGGGGTCATTAGTGTATTGATGGTGGGGTCATATTAGTGTATTGATGGTGGGGTCATATTAGTGTATTGATGGTGGGGTTATATTAGTGTCTATTGATGGTGGGGTCATATTAGTGTCTTCTGATATATATTTTTTTAGATCTTTCCACCTTCTATGGGGTTCTTGGAAGAACCTTTTGGGGGGCATTTTCAGTGCCAAGAACCGTAAGGTTCTAAAAAGAACTGCGGACCTTAGATCTCGTTGAACCCCACATTTTTAGAGTGTACTTGGACTAGGATTCAGAAGGCACTCGCACATCTGAGCTATCTTTGTTGCAGATGCATGATTACAGTTGAATAAGATAGGTGGGGTTCATCATTGAACCTCCTTAGCTGGTGGGGGTCCTTACAGGAACCTACCTGCCCAACAAACATTTAGATAAGGACAGTAGAAGCAGGCTCTTAACTGAAAAATGGAATGATGAAGGTGAGGTTTGTCCCTTGTATGACAAATATTGTTTGATACCATCTTTTCCTGTGTCAATCTTAAACAGAACATGGACACAATTCAATGGATAAGGTTAGCTGTATTGCGTGCAGAAGACTTGTGTCCGCAGGTATACAGACGAGGTACGTCAATTGGTATTGGTATGTTATGCAGAGCACATTCATCCTCCCTTACCTTCTTCAAATTAACTTTTAGGGATAGGGGGACAGCATTTTCACTTTGGATGAATCGTGTGCCCCATAGTGAACGGCCTCCTACTACTGTCCCAGATGCTAATATATGCATAGTATTATTACTATTGGATAGAAAACACTCTGAAGTTTCTAAAACTGTTTGAATTATGTCTGTGATTATAACAGAACTCATATGGCAGGCAAAATTCCAAACAGGAAGTGGAAATTCTGGGGCTGGTTGATGTAAACTCATTGTCTATTCACATCCAGTAAGATATGGATCTGAACGGCACTTCCTACGCCTTCCACTAGATGTCAACAGTCAGTAGAACGTGGAAGGAAGCCTCTAGTGTGATGTGGGGCCGGATGGCAGCTATTTGAGTCAGTGGTCTGGCAGAATGCTAGTTCCTGGTCACGCGCACTAGTCATGATATGGCCATGTGTTCCATTGCTCTGTAGACAACAACGAACGCTCCGGTTGGAACGTTATTGGAGATATATAACATCCTGAAGATTGATTCTCTACTTAATTTGACCAGTTTATTCGACCTGGAATATAACTTTTTTTAAGTTTTCGTCCGAGTTCAACTGGACCGTCGCAAGAGTTTGGACATGTGAACTAAACGTGCTAGCAAAAGTAGCTAATTGGACACTAGTAATGGACATTATCAAACAAATCAACGATTTGTGGAACTAGGATTCCTGGCACTGCATTCTGATGAAAGATCAAGGGGAATATTTATGTAATTTGTTGACTCCAACATGGCGGAGAAATGTTGTGTATTTCTGAGCACCGTCTCAGATTATTGCATGGTAAGCTTTTTCCTAAAGTTTTTTAAAAATCTGACAGCTGTTGCATTAAGAACAAGTGTATTTTTAATTATATGTAAAACATGTATCTTTCATCAAAGTTTGAATATTTGTTATTTGACGTGGCTCTAATTACTCCGGATATTTTGGAGGCATTTCTGAACATAGCGCCAATGTAAACCGAGATTTGTGGATATAAATATGCACATTATCGAACAAAAACAAATGTATTGTTTAACATGTCCTATGAGTGTCATCTGATGAAGATTAGTGATTCATTTTCTCTATTTCGGCTTTGACTATCTTTGGCTGGGAAAAATGGCTGTGTGTTTTTTGGATTTGGTGATCTAGCATAAATGTTGATCTCGCTGTACATTTTTTATTATCAGACACCATGGGTATATTAACAAGATGTTTCTTTCATTTGCTGTATTGGACTTGTTAAGGTGTGAAAATATTTTCTAAAAAAATATTTTTTAATTTCGCGCGCTGCCTTTTCAGCGGAATGTTGTGGGGGGAAACGTGTGTCCTAGAAAGGTTAATACCCTATAGGACTCTACATTATGGACAAGGTATGAGAACTTTTAGCAAAAGTCATTCACCGAGGTATGAATTCTGTCGTGCCCTTGTTTTGTTCATCTGTATAATAAAAATGTTCAGACTTCAACCTCCCTACACCACTGATGAATGTAACTGGAATCCTGGTTGATGTTGCAGTGCATGGTGAGCATTCTGGCTACGGATAGAGAACATCAACACCCCAGATATAAAACATTGGACTTGAAGCTCCTCTGGCATTTCACCTCATGATTTAATTTTTTCTTCAAGGATCACTTACAAGGGGTTCTCTGAACATAGGGGTTCCCCCTAGTTACAATTTTAAGAAACCCTAAAAGATACTCCAGGAACCTGTGACTGAGTGGCACAGCAGTAAAAGGCACTGCATCTCAGTGCAAGAGTCGCTACAGTACCTGGTTCAAATCCAGGCTGTGGCACATTCAGCCGTGATTGAGTCCCAAAAGGAAGCGCACAATCAGCCTAGCGCCATCCAGAGTAGGTTGTCATTGTAAACAAGTGGACTTGCCTATGTGAATAAAAACCACCTATTTTTAGAGTGGTGACAAAGGACAGGTATAATGACATTGTTCTTTAAAAACGCAACTTAAGAAACAAACATTTAAACAAAATAACCTTCATGACAGGTTAAACATGTGTTTTGAACCTTCAGTATCCTAAACATACTGCGTCATTTCGCAGGTAAACATTTACAAAAAGTTAAGCACAACGACAGTTATGTCCTGGGGGCACAGTCGAGCATGGCACTTCCAACATCAGGGTTGTGGGTTTGAGTCCCACAGGGGACCAGTAAGAAAGAATACTAACTACAACGTATCATTCATGTTCAATAACTCATGAGACAAAATAGTGTCCACATTTTATTGGCTGCAAACAATTCCTCAATATTTGTGTAGTAAATGAGACTTCATTTAACAGCAACAAAGTATGACGTTACCATGAAGTATTGATGCAGAACTACGGAATAGCATTGCTGCTTTTAATGCATAGTCTGACGAAGAGGCAGGAGTCTCAGGGAGCACACCGAGGGCAAGCTCATTACACATAATTCATTGTTCCAGCGGTGTTCCCCTGAAGACGAAACACAACCGAAATATTCAGCTGTACACAGACTACAGTAGGAAGGTCTACATGAGAGATTATTCTAGGTCATTTAACTATTTAAAGTTTAATTTGATGACTCAGTGAATGATACTGGGCTTACTGTACCTCCAAAGTTGATATGAATACAAGTGTCTCTGGCACCAGCATCAGGCCTTCCTTTTGCCCAGTTCTGGTGATCAAAGTTGGCGCCATCGCTCCAGAACCACTGCCTGTCCTGGGGGGGGGGAAAGTGGGGTTTCAGAATAAACTTAATGTAGTCTTTCTTCGACGACCTGAAACTAAGCTACCACAACACACCGACTGATGCTTGTGTAAAGAACGTGGAGCCTACTCCTCACATTTTCAATCATCCCAATGCATTTCAAAGACCATAACTGGTCTACAACTTGAAGCTAGAAACCCCATACACATGCTTACAAGCAGACTGCCTGGAATATATTACTTCGATCGCATTTATACTTAACTAGAACCGTTTTACATGTGTATAAAAGCCTCCTACTGAAGTTGACAGTTAAATGCATTAAAGTAATTTAGTAGATTCATCTAGAATGACTTACAGGGTCAATTAGGCTCAGGGTGTTGCTCAAGGGCACGTCAGATTTCACGCTGTGAGCTCTGGGATTCAAACTACCAACCTTGCCTTTAATGGCCCCATGGTCTTAACGGCGAGGCTACCTGTCACCTGGGTAATCTTGACATTTTATTAGGAACCCATTTGAGTATCTGTTAAAAAAAAGCAGCTACTCTTCCTGGGGTCCACACAAAATCACATTAGAACATCACACAACTCAGACAGAACTATATAAACAAATTACAGGTAGCCTACATGCCAAACCTCACATTTTTAACAAGGTTTGCTTTTCACTTGCGAAAGATGATGGAACAGAGTTCCTTGCAATAATGGCCATATAACACCGTACGTTTAATGGTCCCACCTTAACAGAATAAAATCCGCCAATCCAGGTAGGAGGGAAACGAACAGTCTTCAGCAAGACCAACGCCTGTAGAAACTGATCCTCCTCGGAGCTGTGTAATAGCCAAGCAATTAACAAAGACATTTCATCTATTAGTCAGTCGGCCAGCCTAGCTGAGAATTTGTCTTCTGGACTCTCAACCAAATATTGACCATCGCAACAATTTTTTTTTAAAACATTCTTTTAAAGATACTAGTTTATCTCCGTCTTAATCTTGTCAATAGGGGGGGGCGCTGTTTTCACTTTGGAAAAAATCGTGCCCAAATTAAACGGCCTCGTACTCTGTTCTAGATCATACAATATGCATATTATTATTACTATTGGATAGAAAACACTCTGAAGTTTCTAAAACTGTTTGAATTATATCTGTGAGTGAAACAGAACTCATTTGGCAGCAAACTTCCATATAGGAAGTGAAAAATCTGAAAACGAGGCTCTGTTTCAGGGCCTGCCTATTCACTGGCTTTTATTTATCGATATGTATGCACTTCATACGCCTTCCACTAGATGTCAACAGGCAGTGATGGTTGGAATGGGGTGTCTATCTTAATCTGAGGCCGAACAAGAGCTTTTGGAGTGACAGGTCAGGGATTTCTTTGTCTTCGACGGCGCGCGGGGGACCTCGACATTGTCTTCTGAAAAGCGTTCGGTACTCAGCACTCTATTGTCCTTCTAATCACTCTGACATCAACTCTGATTGGTGGAAATCAAAGATGGACAGCTGAGAAGTGGGTTGACCTATACGATATAGTAGGTCACTTTCTCAGTTTAGGTCTTTAGGTTCTACTCTGTCTGCCCCTTAGATAGCACCCTATCCCCTCCGTAGTGCACTAGTGTTGACCTATACCCTACGTAGTGCACTACCGTTGACCAGAGCCCTATGTCAAAAGTTGTGCACTATATAGGGTGCCATTTGGGAGACAAGCCTATGTAATATATATATATATATAATGGTTACGATCACTCCTCTTAATCCTGGTCCATGGGACCCACAGGGGGTGCAGGGATTAGTTCCAACCCAGCACTAACATACCCGTTAACAGCTATAGTCAAGGTTTGATGATTAGTTGATCAGCTGTAGCCAGTCTGTTAGTTAGTGCTGGGATGGCTCTAAACTCTGCACAGGACCAGGGTCGTCCACCACTGATGACATCACTTCCTTGTTGACCTTGACCTTCAACCCTTGTTTTCTTGGTACAAACGTGACACAGAAATAAAGCATTGATTCAAGACTTTGTCTGTGTGAGTGATTTGATTGTTTTATCACAAACCGATGCTGTTCACAACAACCACTAGATGGAAGCAGAGAGAAGGCAAAGAACCCTGAAAACCTTGACATGACTGGGAAAGGGAAAGGGAAAGGGAAAGGGAAAGGGAAAGGCAAAGGCAAAGAACCCTGAAAACCTTGACATGACTGGGAAAGGGAAAGGGAAAGGGGGATACCTAGTCAGTGTTACAACCTAGTCATTCAACTGAAATGTGTCTTCCTGCATTTAACCAACCCCTCTGAATCAGAGAGCGGGGGGCTGCCATAATTGACATCCATGTCTTCGGAGCCCAGGGAACAGTGGCAAGACAGGCGGTATATAGTGACGTTACCCATAGATGCTGATCTGGGGTCAGTTTTGCATTTCCCCCACTAATGGTTAAGGTTAGGATTGGGGGAGAGGAAGCTGATTCTAGATCTGTATGTTGGGGGGAGGGGGGGGACTTCAACATGGAAAAGATGTATAGTATAAGAATCTAATCAGATTCCTGTATGTTCTACCTGGAACTTGTCAAATACAAATGGCAGCAAATACACTATCAAGAATCATACAATATTATTTTAATGGCTGACGTAGAGTGAGTCACATTTAGACTTCACCGAAGTGTTGCATGTATTGTATGAAAACACACGAGAGACTTATCAGCTCAGCCTTCTAAGGTGTCAGATACAGACTGTGCATAGACCTTTTCAGGTGGCAGAGGCTCTGATTCCCCCCCCCCCCCCCCCCCCCCTGCATTTCATCACAAATTGTCAGCAAGCCTTCTAAAAACGTGATTGACATAGGGAAAAGAGGGTGGGCTATCAAATCTGGTCACATCTGTTTAGCGGGTGAAATGCTTTTGTTTCTTGATCCGACATCACGGTAATACCTATATCAGCTGGTAATTGATAACCTACATTTTACTAGGCAAGTCAGTTAATAACTTCTTATGGCTGGGGGCAGTATTGAGTAGCTTGGATGAATAAGGTGCCCAGAGGTGCCCAGAGTAAACTGCCTGCTACTCAGGCCCAGAAGCTAGAATATGAATTATATTATTAGTAGATTTGGATAGAAAACACTTTGAAGTTTCTAAAACTGTTTGAATGATGTCTGTGAGTATAACAGAACTCATTTGGCAGGCAAAAACCTGAGAAAGAATCCAACCAGGAAGTGGGAAATCTGAGGTTTGTAGGTTTTCAAGTCTTTGCCTATCCAATATACAGTGGAAATTTGGTCTGATTGCACTTCCTAAGGCATCCACTAGATGTCAACAGTCTTTAGAACCTTGTTTCAGGCTTCTACTGTGAAGGAAGAGAGAATAAGAGCTGATTGAGTAAGGGGTCTGCCAGAAGGCCATGAGCTCACTCAGGCGCGCTCCCGTGAGAGTTAGCTGCGTTCCAATGCATTTCTAAAGACAAAGGAATTCTCCGGTTGAAACATTATTGAAGATTTATGTATAACTTTTTATGGCTGCAGGGGCAGTATTGAGTAGCTCTGATTAAAGGTGCCCATTTCAAACGGCCTCGTACTCAATTCTTGCTCGTACAATATGCATATTATTATTACTATTGGATAGAAAACACTCTCTAGTTTCTAAAACCGTTTGAATTATATCTGTGAGTCAAACAGAACTCATTTGGCACAAACTTCCTGACCAGGAAGTGGAAAGTCTGAAATCGATGCTCTGTTCTACTTCCTGCCTATACATGGGCATGATACGTAAGAGTATACGTGCACTTCATACACCTTCCCCTGGATGTCAAGAGGCGGTGAGAGAAGAAATTTCGTGTTTATCTTGGTCTGAGGTGGAATACAAGCTCTTTGTATGACGTGTCCCTCATTTCCGGTTTTCTGGAGAGCGCGCAGGGAGACATGGATTTGCCTTCTGTTTAGCTGCCGTTATAGTCGACTAATATCTCCGGCTTTGATTTTATTTGATACATGTGACCATATCATCGTAAAGTATGTTTTTTCAATATAGTTTCATCAGATTACTGAAAATTTTTCGGGAGTTTTGCCGTGTTCTCCCCCGACCGTGTACACATTCTCCAAAACATGGACATTGTTCAGTTCCCCCAGTTCTATGATGGAGAAGAGGTTCCTTTGTTCTCCTGTGAAACCTCTCTGTCTATACAGCATGGCCCTGAGGAGAGAGACTCCTCTAGGAATGTATGACCTGCGATAACAGAGCCTGGGTGTAGGGGGAAGAGAGAGGTGGTGAGAGAGAGAGATGGTGCAGAGACAAGGGGATGGTACTCGCTATCCCCAAAGAGGGCCACGTCATGACACTGCAGTGAAGTCTAAAATGCTGTCCATTTCACCACCATAGATAGTAGGCTACTAGGCCTACTATCTGTGTGTTCAGGGACCTCCTGATTTACAAATTAAACACTCTCTATAAGCGACTTTTTACCACTCATTCTATTAGAGTCGTTTTTTGTTTGTTTGAGGGATATCTGTAGACTATGCAGCAGTCTCAGGACGGTTTTAAAATTGCCTTTTCTCCGGCATCTCTCAAATACACTGAGTTGACAGCGAGCTGGTGTAGTTTGTTTCTCGGCCTGTTCCGCGAGAGGGTGGAGTTAGCCGTTTGAGAGAGTGGTGAAGATGCTGCTAAAGGTCAATCAGGAGGAGAACATAACACCACTGGTCAGGATTCACTAAGAGACAGGAGAACATAACACCACTGGTCAGGATTCACTAAGAGACAGGAGAACATAACACCCCCTGGTCAGGATTCACTAAGAGACAGGAGAACATAACACCATGGTCAGGATTCACTAAGAGACAGGAGAACATAACACCACTGGTCAGGATTCACTAAGAGACAGGAGAACATAACACCATGGTCAGGATTCACTAAGAGACAGGAGAATATAACACCACTGGTCAGGATTCACTAAGAGACAGGAGAACATAACACCACTGGTCAGGATTCACTAAGAGACAGGAGAACATAACACCATGGTCAGGATTCACTAAGAGACAGGAGAACATAACACCACTGGTCAGGATTCACTAAGAGACAGGAGAACATAACACCATGGTCAGGATTCACTAAGAGACAGGAGAACATAACACCACTGGTCAGGATTCACTAAGAGACAGGAGAACATAACACCACTGGTCAGGATTCACTAAGAGACAGGAGAACATAACACCACTGGTCAGGATTCACTAAGAGACAGGAGAACATAACACCACTGGTCAGGATTCACTAAGAGACAGGAGAACATAACACCATGGTCCGGATAACTAAGCGCCAGGAGAACATAACACCCACTGGTCCAGGATTCACTAAGAGACAGGAGAACATAACACCACTGGTCAGGATTCACTATAGAGGACAGGAGAACATAACACCACTGGTCAGGATTCACCCTAAGAGACAGGAGAACATAACACCATGGTCAGGGATTCACTAAGAGACAGGAGAACATAACACCATGGTCAGGATTCACTAAAACCACTAGGCAGGATTCTAAGAGACAGGAGAACATAACACCACTGTTCAGGATTCACTAAGAGACAGGAGAATCATAACACCACTGGTCAGGATTCCACTAAGAGGACAGGAGAACATAACAACCACTGCGTCTAGGACTTCACTAAGAGAAGGAGAATATAACACCACTGGTCAGGATTCACTAAGAGACAGGAGAACATAACACCACTGGTCAGGATTCACTAAGAGACAGGAGAACATAACACCACTGGTCAGGATTCACTAAGAGACAGGAGAACATAACACCACTGGTCAGGATTCACTAAGAGACAGGAGAACATAACACCACTGGTCAGGATTCACTAAGAGACAGGAGAATATAACACCACTGGTCAGGATTCACTAAGAGACAGGAGAACATAACACCACTGGTCAGGATTCACTAAGAGACAGGAGAACATAACACCACTGGTCAGGGATTCACTAGAGACAGGAGAACATAACACCACTGGTCAGGATTCACTAGAGACAGGAGAATATAACACCATGGTCAGGATTCACTAAGAGACAGGAGAACATAACACCATGGTCAGGATTCACTAAGAGACAGAGAACATAACACCATGGTCCAGGATTCACTAAGAGACAGGAGAATATAACACCACTGGTCAGGATTCCACGTTCAGATTCCTAGAGACAGGAGAACATAACACCACTGGTCAGGATTCACTAAGAGACAGGAGAACTATAACACCACTGGTCAGGATTCACTAAGAGACAGGAGAACATAACACCACTGGTCAGGATTCACTAAGAGACAGGAGAACATAACACCACTGGTCAGGATTCACTAAGAGACAGGAGAACATAACACCACTGGTCAGGATTCACTAAGAGACAGGAGAACATAACACCACTGGTCAGGATTCACTAAGAGACAGGAGAACATAACACCACTGGTCAGGATTCACTAAGAGACAGGAGAACATAACACCACTGGTCAGGATTCACTAAGAGACAGGAGACATAAACCAATGGTCAGGATTCACTAAGAGACAGAACATACACCACTGGTCAGGATTCACTAAGAGACAGGAGAATATAACACCACTGGTCAGGATTCACTAAGAGACAGGAGAACATAACACCATGGTCAGGATTCACTAAGAGGACAGGAGAACATAACACCACTGGTCAGGATTCACTAAGAGACAGGAGAACATAACACCACTGGTCAGGATTCACTAAGAGACAGGAGAACATAACACCACTGGTCAGGATTCACTAAGAGACAAGGAGAACATAACACCACTGGTCAGGATTCACTAAGAGACAGGAGAACATAACACCACTGGTCAGGATTCACTAAGAGACAGGAGAACATAACACCACTGGTCAGGATTCACTAAGAGACAGGAGAACATAACACCACTGGTCAGGATTCACTAAGAGACAGGAGAACATAACACCACTGGTCAGGATTCACTAAGAGACAGGAGAACATAACACCACTGGTCAGGATTCACTAAGAGACAGGAGAACATAACACCACTGGTCAGGATTCACTAAGAGACAGGAGAACATAACACCACTGGTCAGGATTCACTAAGAGACAGGAGAATATAACACCACTGGTCAGGATTCACTAAGAGACAGGAGAACATAACACCACTGGTCAGGATTCACTAAGAGACAGGAGAACATAACACCACTGGTCAGGATTCACTAAGAGACAGGAGAACATAACACCACTGGTCAGGATTCACTAAGAGACAGGAGAACATAACACCACTGGTCAGGATTCACTAAGAGACAGGAGAACATAACACCACTGGTCAGGATTCACTAAGAGACAGGAGAACATAACACCACTGGTCAGGATTCACTAAGAGACAGGAGAACATAACACCACTGGTCAGGATTCACTAAGAGACAGGAGAACATAACCACCACTGGTCAGGATTCACTAAGAGACAGGAGAACATAACACCACTGGTCAGGATTCACTAAGAGACAGGAGAACATAACACCATGGTCAGGATTCACTAAGAGACAGGAGAACATAACACCACTGTCAGGATTTCACTAAGAGACAGGAGAACATAACACCACTGGTCAGGATTCACTAAGAGACAGGAGAACATAACACCATGGTCAGGATTCACTAAGAGACAGGAGAACATAACACCACTGGTCAGGATTCACTAAGAGACAGGAGAACATAACACCACTGGTCAGGATTCACTAAGAGACAGGAGAATATAACACCATGGTCAGGATTCACTAAGAGACAGGAGAACATAACACCACTGGTCAGGATCACTAAGAGACAGGAGAATATAACACCACTGGTCAGGATTCACTAAGAGACAGGAGAACATAACACCACTGGTCAGGATTCACTAAGAGACAGGAGAATATAACACCATGGTCAGGATTCACTAAGAGACAGGAGAACATAACACCATGGTCAGGATTCACTAAGAGACAGGAGAATATAACACCACTGGTCAGGATTCACTAAGAGACAGGAGAACATAACACCACTGGTCAGGATTCACTAAGAGACAGGAGAACATAACACCATGGTCAGGATTCACTAAGAGACAGGAGAACATAACACCACTGGTCAGGATTCACTAAGAGACAGGAAAATATAACACCACTGGTCAGGATTCACTAAGAGACAGGAGAACATAACACCACTGGTCAGGATTCACTAAGAGACAGGAGAACATAACACCACTGGTCAGGATTCACTAAGAGACAGGAGAACATAACACCACTGGTCAGGATTCACTAAGAGACAGGAGAACATAACACCATGGTCAGGATTCACTAAGAGGACAGGAGAATATAACACCACTGGTCAGGATTCACTAAGAGACAGGAGAACATAACACCACTGGTCAGGATTCACTAAGAGACAGGAATACACCATGGTCAGGATTCACTAAGGACAGGAGAATATAACACCACTGGTCAGGATTCACTAAGAGACAGGAGAACATAACACCATGGTCAGGATTCACTAAGAGACAGGAGAACTATAACACCACTGGTCAGGATTCACTAAGAGACAGGAGAACATAACACCATGGTCAGGATTCACTAAGAGACAGGAGAACATAACACCACTGGTCAGGATTCACTAAGAGACAGGAGAACATAACACCACTGGTCAGGATTCACTAAGAGACAGGAGAACTATAACACCACTGGTCAGGATTCACTAAGAGACAGGAGAACATAACACCACTGGTCAGGATTCACTAAGAGACAGGAGAACATAACACCACTGGTCAGGATTCACTAAGAGACAGGAGAACATAACACCACTGGTCAGGATTCACTAAGAGACAGGAGAACATAACACCACTGGTCAGGATTCACTAAGAGACAGGAGAACTATAACACCACTGGTCAGGATTCACTAAGAGACAGGAGAACATAACACCACTGGTCAGGATTCACTAAGAGACAGGAGAACATAACACCACTGGTCAGGATTCACTAAGAGACAGGAGAATATAACACCACTGGTCAGGATTCACTAAGAGACAGGAGAACATAACACCATGGTCAGGATTCACTAAGAGACAGGAGAACATAACACCACTGGTCAGGATTCACTAAGAGACAGGAGAACATAACACCACTGGTCAGGATTCACTAAGAGACAGGAGAACTATAACACCACTGGTCAGGATTCACTAAGAGACAGGAGAACATAACACCATGGTCAGGATTCACTAAGAGACAGGAGAACTATAACACCATGGTCAGGATTCACTAAGAGACAGGAGAATATAACACCATGGTCAGGATTCACTAAGAGACAGGAGAACATAACACCATGGTCAGGATTCACTAAGAGACAGGAGAACATAACACCACTGGTCAGGATTCACTAAGAGACAGGAGAACATAACACCACTGGTCAGGATTCACTAAGAGACAGGAGAACATAACACCACTGGTCAGGATTCACTAAGAGACAGGAGAACATAACACCATGGTCAGGATTCACTAAGAGACAGGAGAACATAACACCATGGTCAGGATTCACTAAGAGACAGGAGAACATAACACCACTGGTCAGGATTCACTAAGAGACAGGAGAACATAACACCACTGGTCAGGATTCACTAAGAGACAGGAGAACATAACACCACTGGTCAGGATTCACTAAGAGACAGGAGAACATAACACCACTGGTCAGGATTCACTAAGAGACAGGAGAACATAACACCACTGGTCAGGATTCACTAAGAGACAGGAGAACATAACACCACTGGTCAGGATTCACTAAGAGACAGGAGAACATAACACCATGGTCAGGATTCACTAAGAGACAGGAGAACATAACACCACTGGTCAGGATTCACTAAGAGACAGGAGAACATAACACCACTGGTCAGGATTCACTAAGAGACAGGAGAACATAACACCACTGGTCAGGATTCACTAAGAGACAGGAGAACATAACACCACTGGTCAGGATTCACTAAGAGACAGGAGAACATAACACCACTGGTCAGGATTCACTAAGAGACAGGAGAACATAACACCATGGTCAGGATTCACTAAGAGACAGGAGAACATAACACCACTGGTCAGGATTCACTAAGAGACAGGAGTCAGGATTCACTAAGAGACAGGAGAACATAACACCATGGTCAGGATTCACTAAGAGACAGGAGAACATAACACCATGGTCAGGATTCACTAAGAGACAGGAGAACATAACACCACTGGTCAGGATTCACTAAGAGACAGGAGAACATAACACCATGGTCAGGATTCACTAAGAGACAGGAGAAACATAACACCACTGGTCAGGATTCACTAAGAGACAGGAGAACATAACACCATGGTCAGGATTCACTAAGAGACAGGAGAACATAACACCACTGGTCAGGATTCACTAAGAGACAGGAGAACATAACACCACTGGTCAGGATTCACTAAGAGACAGGAGAACATAACACCACTGGTCAGGATTCACTAAGAGACAGGAGAACATAACACCACTGGTCAGGATTCACTAAGAGACAGGAGAACATAACACCACTGGTCAGGATTCACTAAGAGACAGGAGAATATAACACCACTGGTCAGGATTCACTAAGAGACAGGAGAACATAACACCACTGGTCAGGATTCACTAAGAGACAGGAGAACATAACACCACTGGTCAGGATTCACTAAGAGACAGGAGAACATAACACCACTGGTCAGGATTCACTAAGAGACAGGAGAAAATAACACCACTGGTCAGGATTCACTAAGAGACAGGAGAATATAACACCATGGTCAGGATTCACTAAGAGACAGGAGAATATAACACCATGGTCAGGATTCACTAAGAGACAGGAGAACATAACACCACTGGTCAGGATTCACTAAGAGACAGGAGAACATAACACCACTGGTCAGGATTCACTAAGAGACAGGAGAACTATAACACCACTGGTCAGGATTCACTAAGAGACAGGAGAACTATAACACCACTGGTCAGGATTCACTAAGAGACAGGAGAACATAACACCACTGGTCAGGATTCACTAAGAGACAGGAGAACATAACACCACTGGTCAGGATTCACTAAGAGACAGGAGAACATAACACCATGGTCAGGATTCACTAAGAGACAGGAGAACATAACACCACTGGTCAGGATTCACTAAGAGACAGGAGAACATAACACACTGGTCAGGATTCACTAAGAGACAGGAGAATATAACACCACTGGTCAGGATTCACTAAGAGACAGGAGAACATAACACCACTGGTCAGGATTCACTAAGAGACAGGAGAACATAACACCACTGGTCAGGATTCACTAAGAGACAGGAGAACATAACACCACTGGTCAGGATTCACTAAGAGACAGGAGAATATAACACCACTGGTCAGGATTCACTAAGAGACAGGAGAACATAACACCATGGTCAGGATTCACTAAGAGACAGGAGAACATAACACCATGGTCAGGATTCACTAAGAGACAGGAGAATATAACACCACTGGTCAGGATTCACTAAGAGACAGGAGAACATAACACCATGGTCAGGATTCACTAAGAGACAGGAGAACATAACACCACTGGTCAGGATTCACTAAGAGACAGGAGAATATAACACCACTGGTCAGGATTCACTAAGAGACAGGAGAACATAACACCATGGTCAGGATTCACTAAGAGACAGGAGAACATAACACCATGGTCAGGATTCACTAAGAGACAGGAGAACATAACACCACTGGTCAGGATTCACTAAGAGACAGGAGAATATAACACCACTGGTCAGGATTCACTAAGAGACAGGAGAACATAACACCACTGGTCAGGATTCACTAAGAGACAGGAGAACATAACACCACTGGTCAGGATTCACTAAGAGACAGGAGAATATAACACCACTGGTCAGGATTCACTAAGAGACAGGAGAACATAACACCATGGTCAGGATTCACTAAGAGACAGGCGAATATAACACCACTGGTCAGGATTCACTAAGAGACAGGAGAATATAACACCACTGGTCAGGATTCACTAAGAGACAGGAGAACATAACACCACTGGTCAGGATTCACTAAGAGACAGGAGAACGTAACACCATGGTCAGGATTCACTAAGAGACAGGAGAACATAACACCATGGTCAGGATTCACTAAGAGACAGGAGAACATAACACCATGGTCAGGATTCACTAAGAGACAGGAGAATATAACACCACTGGTCAGGATTCACTAAGAGACAGGAGAACATAACACCACTGGTCAGGATTCACTAAGAGACAGGAGAACATAACACCACTGGTCAGGATTCACTAAGAGACAGGAGAACATAACACCATGGTCAGGATTCACTAAGAGACAGGAGAATATAACACCACTGGTCAGGATTCACTAAGAGACAGGAGAACATAACACCATGGTCAGGATTCACTAAGAGACAGGAGAACATAACACCATGGTCAGGATTCACTAAGAGACAGGAGAACATAACACCATGGTCAGGATTCACTAAGAGACAGGAGAACATAACACCACTGGTCAGGATTCACTAAGAGACAGGAGAACATAACACCACTGGTCAGGATTCACTAAGAGACAGGAGAACATAACACCATGGTCAGGATTCACTAAGAGACAGGAGAATATAACACCATGGTCAGGATTCACTAAGAGACAGGAGAAAATAACACCATGGTCAGGATTCACTAAGAGACAGGAGAACATAACACCACTGGTCAGGATTCACTAAGAGACAGGAGAACATAACACCACTGGTCAGGATTCACTAAGAGACAGGAGAATATAACACCATGGTCAGGATTCACTAAGAGACAGGAGAACATAACACCACTCGTCAGGATTCACTAAGAGACAGGAGAACATAACACCACTGGTCAGGATTCACTAAGAGACAGGAGAATATAACACCACTGGTCAGGATTCACTAAGAGACAGGAGAATATAACACCACTGGTCAGGATTCACTAAGAGACAGGAGAACATAACACCACTGGTCAGGATTCACTAAGAGACAGGAGAATATAACACCACTGGTCAGGATTCACTAAGAGACAGGAGAACATAACAGCATGGTCAGGATTCACTAAGAGACAGGAGAACATAACACCACTGGTCAGGATTCACTAAGAGACAGGAGAACATAACACCACTGGTCAGGATTCACTAAGAGACAGGAGAACATAACACCACTGGTCAGGATTCACTAAGAGACAGGAGAATATAACACCATGGTCAGGATTCACTAAGAGACAGGAGAATATAACACCACTGGTCAGGATTCACTAAGAGACAGGAGAACATAACACCACTGGTCAGGATTCACTAAGAGACAGGAGAACATAACACCATGGTCAGGATTCACTAAGAGACAGGAAACATAACACCACTGGTCAGGATTCACTAAGAGACAGGAGAATATAACACCACTGGTCAGGATTCACTAAGAGACAGGAGAACATAACACCATGGTCAGGATTCACTAAGAGACAGGAGAACATAACACCACTGGTCAGGATTCACTAAGAGACAGGAGAATATAACACCATGGTCAGGATTCACTAAGAGACAGGAGAACATAACACCACTGGTCAGGATTCACTAAGAGACAGGAGAACATAACACCACTGGTCAGGATTCACTAAGAGACAGGAGAATATAACACCACTGGTCAGGATTCACTAAGAGACAGGAGAACATAACACCACTGGTCAGGATTCACTAAGAGACAGGAGAACATAACACCACTGGTCAGGATTCACTAAGAGACAGGAGAACATAACACCACTGGTCAGGATTCACTAAGAGACAGGAGAATATAACACCACTGGTCAGGATTCACTAAGAGACAGGAGAACATAACACCATGGTCAGGATTCACTAAGAGACAGGAGAACATAACACCATGGTCAGGATTCACTAAGAGACAGGAGAATATAACACCACTGGTCAGGATTCACTAAGAGACAGGAGAACATAACACCATGGTCAGGATTCACTAAGAGACAGGAGAACATAACACCACTGGTCAGGATTCACTAAGAGACAGGAGAATATAACACCACTGGTCAGGATTCACTAAGAGACAGGAGAATATAACACCATGGTCAGGATTCACTAAGAGACAGGAGAACATAACACCATGGTCAGGATTCACTAAGAGACAGGAGAACATAACACCACTGGTCAGGATTCACTAAGAGACAGGAGAATATAACACCACTGGTCAGGATTCACTAAGAGACAGGAGAACATAACACCACTGGTCAGGATTCACTAAGAGACAGGAGAACATAACACCATGGTCAGGATTCACTAAGAGACAGGAGAATATAACACCACTGGTCAGGATTCACTAAGAGACAGGAGAACATAACACCATGGTCAGGATTCACTAAGAGACAGGCGAATATAACACCACTGGTCAGGATTCACTAAGAGACAGGAGAATATAACACCACTGGTCAGGATTCACTAAGAGACAGGAGAACATAACACCACTGGTCAGGATTCACTAAGAGACAGGAGAACGTAACACCATGGTCAGGATTCACTAAGAGACAGGAGAACATAACACCATGGTCAGGATTCACTAAGAGACAGGAGAACATAACACCATGGTCAGGATTCACTAAGAGACAGGAGAATATAACACCACTGGTCAGGATTCACTAAGAGACAGGAGAACATAACACCACTGGTCAGGATTCACTAAGAGACAGGAGAACATAACACCACTGGTCAGGATTCACTAAGAGACAGGAGAACATAACACCATGGTCAGGATTCACTAAGAGACAGGAGAATATAACACCACTGGTCAGGATTCACTAAGAGACAGGAGAACATAACACCATGGTCAGGATTCACTAAGAGACAGGAGAACATAACACCATGGTCAGGATTCACTAAGAGACAGGAGAACATAACACCATGGTCAGGATTCACTAAGAGACAGGAGAACATAACACCACTGGTCAGGATTCACTAAGAGACAGGAGAACATAACACCATGGTCAGGATTCACTAAGAGACAGGAGAACATAACACCACTGGTCAGGATTCACTAAGAGACAGGAGAACATAACACCACTGGTCAGGATTCACTAAGAGACAGGAGAACATAACACCATGGTCAGGATTCACTAAGAGACAGGAGAACATAACACCACTGGTCAGGATTCACTAAGAGACAGGAGAACATAACACCACTGGTCAGGATTCACTAAGAGACAGGAGAACATAACACCACTGGTCAGGATTCACTAAGAGACAGGAGAACATAACACCATGGTCAGGATTCACTAAGAGACAGGAGAACATAACACCACTGGTCAGGATTCACTAAGAGACAGGAGAACATAACACCATGGTCAGGATTCACTAAGAGACAGGAGAACATAACACCACTGGTCAGGATTCACTAAGAGACAGGAGAATATAACACCATGGTCAGGATTCACTAAGAGACAGGAGAACATAACACCACTGGTCAGGATTCACTAAGAGACAGGAGAACATAACACCACTGGTCAGGATTCACTAAGAGACAGGAGAACATAACACCATGGTCAGGATTCACTAAGAGACAGGAGAACATAACACCACTGGTCAGGATTCACTAAGAGACAGGAGAATATAACACCATGGTCAGGATTCACTAAGAGACAGGAGAACATAACACCATGGTCAGGATTCACTAAGAGACAGGAGAACATAACACCACTGGTCAGGATTCACTAAGAGACAGGAGAACATAACACCACTGGTCAGGATTCACTAAGAGACAGGAGAATATAACACCATGGTCAGGATTCACTAAGAGACAGGAGAACATAACACCACTGGTCAGGATTCACTAAGAGACAGGAGAACATAACACCACTGGTCAGGATTCACTAAGAGACAGGAGAACATAACACCATGGTCAGGATTCACTAAGAGACAGGAGAACATAACACCACTGGTCAGGATTCACTAAGAGACAGGAGAACATAACACCACTGGTCAGGATTCACTAAGAGACAGGAGAAAATAACACCACTGGTCAGGATTCACTAAGAGACAGGAGAATATAACACCATGGTCAGGATTCACTAAGAGACAGGAGAATATAACACCATGGTCAGGATTCACTAAGAGACAGGAGAACATAACACCACTGGTCAGGATTCACTAAGAGACAGGAGAACATAACACCATGGTCAGGATTCACTAAGAGACAGGAGAACATAACACCACTGGTCAGGATTCACTAAGAGACAGGAGAATATAACACCACTGGTCAGGATTCACTAAGAGACAGGAGAACATAACACCATGGTCAGGATTCACTAAGAGACAGGAGAACATAACACCACTGGTCAGGATTCACTAAGAGACAGGAGAATATAACACCATGGTCAGGATTCACTAAGAGACAGGAGAACATAACACCACTGGTCAGGATTCACTAAGAGACAGGAGAACATAACACCACTGGTCAGGATTCACTAAGAGACAGGAGAATATAACACCACTGGTCAGGATTCACTAAGAGACAGGAGAACATAACACCACTGGTCAGGATTCACTAAGAGACAGGAGAACATAACACCACTGGTCAGGATTCACTAAGAGACAGGAGAACATAACACCACTGGTCAGGATTCACTAAGAGACAGGAGAATATAACACCACTGGTCAGGATTCACTAAGAGACTGGAGAACATAACACCATGGTCAGGATTCACTAAGAGACAGGAGAACATAACACCATGGTCAGGATTCACTAAGAGACAGGAGAATATAACACCACTGGTCAGGATTCACTAAGAGACAGGAGAACATAACACCATGGTCAGGATTCACTAAGAGACAGGAGAACATAACACCACTGGTCAGGATTCACTAAGAGACAGGAGAATATAACACCACTGGTCAGGATTCACTAAGAGACAGGAGAATATAACACCATGGTCAGGATTCACTAAGAGACAGGAGAACATAACACCATGGTCAGGATTCACTAAGAGACAGGAGAACATAACACCACTGGTCAGGATTCACTAAGAGACAGGAGAATATAACACCACTGGTCAGGATTCACTAAGAGACAGGAGAACATAACGAACAAACCACAAAATGTACATGTTGACCCATAATAGATTCGTTTAAAAACCCATCCATCTATTCCACTGTCCTGTTCTTCCATAAATACAGAAACTCCTTTCCCCTACCCTCTAACTCTCTTCTCTCCCCTCCACTCTCTCTTTCTCTCTCTCTTCTCCCTTCCCCCTCTCTCTCTTCTCTCCCCTCTTCTCATCCACACATTTGTCTCATATCTTATTTTCTTGTACCACGTCACTTCAGACTCCATCCATCTATTCCATTGTATTGTTCCTCCAGAAATACAGAAAGTCATTTTGATGACATGGTGTGGTGAGAGAGAGAGGCTTCACCTTCACAAAGAAAGGGATGCTAGCTAATCACCCTCCCCCCCTTCTCTCCGCCTCACATCCCCTCATCTCCTCATAAAGGAATGCTGCTGGTCCTACAACATATTTCTCCTCCAATACATCAGCCTTAAGACATTGACCCATCACCTCTCCTCCTTCCCTCTCCTCTTCTCCTCTCCCCCCTCTCCTAACAACACAACCCTGGTCCTACTACATATCTCCCTTCCAGCCCTTCAGCCTTAAGACATTGACCCTTCACCTCACCTGTAATAGAATGAATAGAATGAAGACGTTGTAGAATTCGACAGTCATTCCTGTTCTATTTCAACGTTCCGTGCTGGCTGGACCGGACCGGCAGCCTTACAAGGTGTGATGTTAGGAATATCTATTTTATTGATGCATATTAGAAGCCTGGATAATACAAGTTACATTACGTTTTCTTCGATAGGTCCATTATGTAGTTTGGTGTATGACTGGACTCATTTCAGATAGAAAGTCACGTTATAGATCTGTCATTCCCATGGGAAGTGAGTCAATAAGTTGTAGATCTATTCTATTCTATGTGCACTATGGTCTCTCTAACCTTACTCTTTGACATTTTTGGTTATTGGAAATATACATTACAGTGGTTTAGATGGTACAGTGATTCTCTACATGTTACATTGATGGTTGTGTCACATCAACTGAAATCAGGAGGATATTTAAGAATATTAGAAACCAACCAACTTCCTACAAACTTCTGCTAACATTAGCCACCGCTACCCGAGAATGATTGGGAGTGGTGGGGCAGGCTGTGCCTGTACTCCTCTCCCTGTCTTGCATTTTCAACGGTCTGAAGGGTGCTGGAAATTATTATCTTGTTAATGCAAAGACCAGGAAACTCTGGAAAAAAATACAAGTCGATTCTTTAAATTCATTGTAAAATAAGGTTACAAACAGCAACACTGTAACACAGTAACATATGTTCTCAATTACATGGGTAGCATTACAAATCACAACTTCCTATCTTTATAGTGCCCTACTTTTGACCAAAGTCATATGGGCCCTGGTCAAAAGTAGGGCACAATATCATAGGCGATAGGGAGCCATTTGTGACAGCCTTGGTGGGTCCCTAAGGGGTGTAGTGGCCCATCTCTGATACAGTGATTTGGGGTGAATAATGCTCATCATTAGCTAACAGACAGACAGCAGGGTTGGCACTTAATTCAAATAGAACACAGTTCATTCAAATGAATTAAAAATTCCAGAGTTAGCTGGTGACATCACAATGATGACAAGAGGTTTTCCTGCTCATTATTTATCTCCTTCTGAAATGTCATTGTGTTTCCAAGACATTGTAATGCACTTCAGACTACATCTTCATAATATTTAGTCATAGGGTGGATATGTTACGGGACTTTTATGAATAATGACTAAAATATGTATACATTTGACTTATTATAACTTAATTATAACTAAACAGAATACTACTATGTTACTGTATGGATGAATGAAACTTATTATAATCATAATGCTGAATATAAGGTGCGAAATTGTAATCAAGAATTGGAACAAGGACTGTCTGTTCCTTGTTAGAAAGAATGGAGTTATCATCAGACAGGCTGGAATGATGCGTTCCTTGTTAGAAAGAATGGAGTTATCATCAGACAGGCTGGAATGATGCGTTCCTTACAGGACATTCTGTCTCTACCCAGGGAGGGGAGAAACCTTGGGCTGGTTGTAGATTGTTTAACAGGTGGCAGACAATAAGGAAGCTGTGAACAGTATTGCCATTGTATCCGAGAGGAGGAAGGACATTTAAAACCTATCAAGTCATTATTATTATATAACCTGATGTAAATTGTAATATGATCAGTACTCTCGAGAATAAACGCTGTTGATTGATTGATTTTGAGACTGGTTTCTGTCCATTTATGCAAATAAGTATCTTACAAATTCTTATGAATGGGCGTGTTTTAATTGAATTGTTTGCTAACATATAGGAAAAATAGAGGGAGGGGTCTGACTGGACGGGTCCTTAAATAGGAGTTGAGGGAGAGGTAGAACTCAACTCACAGGCAGGACAGAGAGAGACCCAGTGAAGACCTTTGAAGATCTCTGAAGAAGTGAAGCTACAACTGAAGACTTCAGAAGGTGAGATTTCAACATCTGTTCATCTAATACTGTACCTGACTGCGTCCCAACTGACCGCCTATTCCCTTTGTAGTGAGCTACTTTAGACAAGGGTCCATATTACCTTTGTGGCCCTGAGCTATTCTCTATGTAGTTCACTGTGGGCCCTGGTCCAAAGTAGTGCACTACATAGGGGATAAGAAGCCATTTGGGAAGCATCCATGTTCCTGTGTGCAAGGAGAATCTATTGTAAGTGGTTGAAGAGATGATACCTGGGATCACCAGGACCGAGTTGGGAAAATGCTGCCTTAGCAGTTGCATAAGTTTTGTAGCTTACACAGGGTTTCCTTAACCTCTCTGTCACGAATCCCTCCGGTACTGTTGCTCTTTCCGTGCACCGGTTTCGGAGGCCAACGTCACCGGCCTCTAGGAACTGAACTGTGTCATTGCCCACACCTGGTCCACATATTCTCCCCTGAAAAGTAATTGTATGTTTGTGCCCTTTGTTCTCATTCGATTTATTGTTCCAATGTCCGTTGGTCGTGTGAGTACCTGTGCCTTGTTTTGGCTTTCGTGCCGCTTGTATTGTGCATAGATGATTACGGGTCTCGTCCCGTGTTGTATCATTGTGCGCTTGTGTTTTCGGGTCTCCTCCTGTGTATTTATTCGAGGTAATCCTCGCTCTTTTGAATGGGTTTCAGCCCTGTGTTTTGTATATGTGATTTATGCTGCAGTAGTTTATGTGTCGGGGGGCTAGTGGTTAGAGTGTTGGACTAGTAACCGAAAGGTTGCAAGATCGAATCCCCGAGCTGACAAGGTACAAATCTGTCGTTCTGCCTCTGAACCCACTGTTCCTAGACCGTCATTGAAAATAATAATTTGTTCGTAACTGACTTGCCTAGTTAAATAAAGGTAAAATAAAACATATAGGCCTATGGGCTCAGCTACATGAGGTGTGGCACTATGATTTGAAGAAGTAGCCCAAAAAAAAGGTATGTGCTGTTTCTTGAATTCCACTGGGCATCATTCACAACTGATGGGCTAATATTGTCACCCATCAGACTATTCTTGATTTAATCTTGTCTTTAAATGTACTAAATGTGTGAAATTTGTTTTGATTTAGAATGGACAATTCTCATGCAAACAGGGGCCATAATGTATTAGGTGAATTTAGATTTTGGCTACTAGATGGCAGCAGTGTAAGTGCAAAGTTTTGCATTTCTATTCAAAATGTTGTATAAAGTCTGCCCATATGTGCCTAATTGATCAATATATACATTTTCAAGTAGATAACTGTACACTCTCCTCAAACAATAGCATGCCATTTTTTTCACTGTAACAGCTACTGTAAATTGGACGGTGCAGTTTGATTAACAAGAAGTTCAGCTTTCTGCCCGAATAAGACATGTCTATGTCCTGGGAAATGTTGTTGTTAATTACAACCTCATGCTAATCACATTAGCGCACGTTAGCTCAACCATCCCGCAGGGGATACACCGAGGTTGAATTGAAAAATTTAGTATGTGTGTGTGTGCGCTCGCTCGCTCGCTCGTGCTAGTGTGAGATCCTAGACCCATTATAACCTCACCACTATTCCTCTGCATGACCCCATCTGATCCTAGACCCATTATAACATCACCACTATTCCACTACATGACCCTATCTGATCCTAGACCCATTATAACATCACCACTATTCCACTACATGACCCTGTCTGATCCTAGACCCATTATAACCTCACCACTATTCCACTACATGACCCTATCTGATCCTAGACCCATTATAACCTCACCACTATTCCACTACATGACCCTATCTGATCCTAGACCCATTATAACCTCACCACTATTCCACTACATGACCCTATCTGATCCTAGACCCATTATAACCTCACCACTATTCCACTACATGACCCTATCTGATCCTAGACCCATTATAACCTCACCACTATTCCACTACATGACCCTATCTGATCCTAGACCCATTATAACCTCGCCACTATTCCACTACATGACCCAATCTGATCCTAGACCCATTATAACCTCGCCACTATTCCACTACATGACCCCATCTGATCCTAGACCCATTATAACCTCACCACTATTCCACTACCTCAGTACTGGGTTTTGGCAGAAGACTAGTAGCACTGTGTTACCCATACTCGGTTCTTGGGGTCCTCAGTACTGGGTTTAGAAAATGCTGCTTTGGCAGTTGCTTAAGTTTTGTACCTTACAGTGTGTTTCCTTAACCTCTCCTCTAGTACCCACAGCCATTCCAGATTTAAAATGCTCAACTAATCTCACTCTTTCTCTCTCTCTCTCAGGAGATGATCACCATGGTGATATTGACCATCATTCTGCTTGTCAGCACAGCTTCTGCTCTGGGAGGTAAGCGTGACATACCTCACACCTACTCACCAACATTTTAATAAAAACATTTGTTGGTGTTGCTCTGTCCTACTTCACACACATGTAGGTATTAATACGCAGGTGTGATTTGGAAATGCTTCTGTTCATAACCGGTTCTCCATGGGACACCCTCTGAGAGGTCAGACATTATCAACCTTGACACTGGAGAAAGGAAGGTTGTACCTTGCTGAAGGGCACATAGACGGATATATCAACTAGTCAGCTCACTGATTTGAACTACTGGCCCAACTCTCAAACAGCAGGCTACCTGCTACTCATTCTAGTTCCAGAGATGAATATTGGTGTCTAGATGCTGGACTGAGGTATTCTGATATGAATGGTTTGATCATTCAACTGGATGTATGATTGGATTGTCTACCAACTATCAGGAAATAACACTGATACAATTTCCAGTCTTAGTTTCATCAGCTCTTCTACAAAACACAGAAACAGAATTGATTCCACAGGCCTTTTAAACAAGTAGCAGAACTACAATATTTAGACAGGAAGTACCTAGGTTGCATCTGAAATGGAACCCTAATCCGTATAAACTACTTCTGAATAGGGCCCATAGGGGACGCAACCCAAGATTCCAGAATGTATGTCCAGAAATGTATATTGTCCTGTAATGTTATGTCCACATTACAATGTATGTTACCTGTGTCCAGATGCAATGATACGACCCAAGACCCCTTGTGAGGATGCTAGAGATGCCGCTTTAAATGGCTCAATTGGAGCCTACGTCCCCACATGTGACGGCAATGGACAATACACCCCCGAGCAATGTTGGGGCTCTACAGGTTAACACTGGTGCACACGCACAAAATAATCAATTCAGTTGAATGTGACAATTCAATGTGTATATATTGTATATGCAACATGTCTTTCTGGTAGGTTACTGTTGGTGTGTGAACAGTTCTGGACAGAAGATCCCGGGTACTGAGACTCCACCAGGCACTGATAGAATCAACTGTACCACCCAGAGTAAGTGAGGCCATGTGGTCTCATCCAACACCATCACCACTTTAAACTCCAACACATCACTACTCTTGCTTCCTACCTTGGATCTCTTTATGCTTTCTTTACAAGATGCTCCACTGATTTCAGAATCATGACATCTCCTCTTCCTGTGTCTTTCTGTGTCATGATCTCTTTTCTTCCTGTCTTTCAGTATCATGATCTCTCTTCTTCCTGTGTTTTTCCACTACCGACCATTCAGGTCATTAACCCTCATCCTCCCGCTACATTCCATCAGAACTGACAGCCATATTGTTCCCAATCCAGCACAGCTGTTGCTTCACCAACTCTTTCTTAATTTCCTGCATTTTTTCTGCACTACTCGCCGCCATTTCGGACCTCCAACTCTCCGGGCGGGGTTCCAGAGGGAGGGTTCTGACTAGACGGGTCCTTAAAAAGGAGAGGAGGGAGAGGTAGAATTTAACTCACAGGCAGGACAGAGAGAGAAAGAGAGAGACCCAGTGAAGACCTTTGAAGATCTCTGAAGGAGTGAAGCAACAACTGAAGATTTCAGAAATGTACATCTGAAATGGCTTCCTATTCAGTATAGGGCACTGCTTCTGACCAGGGCCAATAGGGGAACAGGGTCCCATATAGGATGCAGTCTCCTGACCAGGGCCCAAAGTGAAACAGGGTCCCATATAGGATGCAGTCTCCTGACCAGGGCCAATAGGGGAACAGGGTCCCATATAGGATGCAGTCTCCTGACCAGGGCCCAAAGGGGAACAGGGTCCCATATAGGATGCAGTCTCCTGACCAGGGCCCAAAGGGGAACAGGGTCCCATATAGGATGCAGTCTCCTGACCAGGGCCCAAAGGGGAACAGGGTCCCATATAGGATGCAGTCTCCTGACCAGGGCCCAAAGGGGAACAGGGTCCCATATAGGATGCAGTCTCCTGACCAGGGCCAATAGGGGAACAGGGTCCCATATAGGATGCAGTCTCCTGACCAGGGCCAATAGGGGAACAGGGTCCCATATAGGATGCAGTCTCCTGACCAGGGCCAATAGGGGAACAGGGTCCCATATAGGATGCAGTCTCCTGACCAGGGCCAATAGGGGAACAGGGTCCCATATAGGATGCAGTCTCCTGACCAGGGCCCAAAGGGGAACAGGGTCCCATAGGGGACGCAACCCAAGATTCCAGATGCAGCCAGAGCTTCCAGGATGTTTGTCCAGCAATGTATGTTATACTATGTAATGTTATCGTTACAAAGAATCTTATCTGTGTGTTTAGATGGTATGATACGACCCAAGACCCCCTGTGAGATTGCTAGAGATACTGCGATGAAAATAGTCATGCCTGGAGTCTACGTCCCCACGTGTGACAACGATGGACAATACACCCATGAACAATGTTCAGGCTCTACAGGTTAAAACACACACACACACACACACACACACACACACACACACACACACACACACACACACACACACACACACACACACACACACACACACACACACACACACACACACCATAAATGCTCCAATTGAGTTGAACGTGACAATTCAATATGTTACAGTAAAATGTGTAAATATTATATATTTAACAGGTTATTAACATGTCCATTTCTGGTAGGTTACTGTTGGTGTGTGAACACTTCTGGACAGAAGATCCCGGGTACTGAGACTCCTCCAGGCACTCCTAGAATCAACTGTACCACCCAGAGTAAGTGAGGCCCTGTGGTCTCATCCAACACCATCACCACTTTAACCTCCAACACATCACTACTCTTGCTTCCTACCTTGGATCTCTTTATGCTTTCTTTACAAGATGCTCCACTGATTTCAGAATCATGACATCTCCTCTTCCTGTGTCTTTCAGTATCATGATCTCTCTTCTTCCTGTGTTTTTCCACTACCGACCATTCAGGTCATTAACCCTCATCCTCCCGCTACATTCCATCAGAACTGACAGCCATATTGTTCCCAATCCAGCACAGCTGTTGCTTCACCAACTCTTTCTTAATTTCCTGCATTTTTTCTGCACTACTCGCCGCCATTTCGGACCTCCAACTCTCCGGGCGGGGTTCCAGAGGGAGGGTTCTGACTAGACGGGTCCTTAAAAAGGAGAGGAGGGAGAGGTAGAATTTAACTCACAGGCAGGACAGAGAGAGAAAGAGAGAGACCCAGTGAAGACCTTTGAAGATCTCTGAAGGAGTGAAGCAACAACTGAAGATTTCAGAAATGTACATCTGAAATGGCTTCCTATTCAGTATAAGGCACTGCTTCTGACCAGGGCCAATAGGGGAACAGGGTCCCATATAGGATGCAGTCTCCTGACCAGGGCCAATAGGGGAACAGGGTCCCATATAGGATGCAGTCTCCTGACCAGGGCCAATAGGGGAACAGGGTCCCATATAGGATGCAGTCTTCTGACCAGGGCCAATAGGGGAACAGGGTCCCATATAGGATGCAGTCTCCTGACCAGGGCCAATAAGGGAACAGGGTCCCATATAGGATGCAGTCTCCTGACCAGGGCCAATAGGGGAACAGGGTCCCATATAGGATGCAGTCTTCTGACCAGGGCCAATAGGAGAACAGGGTCCCATATAGGATGCAGTCCCCTGACCAGGGCCAATAGGGGAACAGGGTCCGATATAGGATGCAGTCTCCTGACCAGGGCCCAAAGGGGAACAGGGTCCCATATAGGATGCAGTCTCCTGACCAGGGCCAAAGGGGAACAGGGTCCCATATAGGATGCAGTCTCCTAACCAGGGCCCAAAGGGGAACAGGGTCCCATAGGGGACGCAACCCAAGATTCCAGATGCAGCCAGAGCTTCCAGGATGTTTGTCCAGCAATGTATGTTATACTATGTAATGTCATTGTTACAAAGAATCTTATCTGTGTGTTTAGATGGTATGATACGACCCAAGACCCCCTGTGAGATTGCTAGAGATACTGCGATGAAAATAGTCATGCCTGGAGTCTACGTCCCCACGTGTGACAACGATGGACAATACACCCATGAACAATGTTCAGGCTCTACAGGTTAAAACACACACACACACACACACACACACACACACACACACACACACACACACACACACACACACACACACACACACACACACACACACACACACCATAAATGCTCCAATTGAGTTGAACGTGACAATTCAATATGTTACAGTAAAATGTGTAAATATTATATATTTAACAGGTTATTAACATGTCCAATTCTGGTAGGTTGCTGTTGGTGTGTGAACAGTTCTGGACAGAAGATCCCGGGTACTGAGACTCCTCCAGGCACTCCTAGAATCAACTGTACCACCCAGAGTAAGTGAGGACCTGTGGTCTCATCCAACACCATCACCACTTTAAACTCCAACACATCACTACTCTTGCTTCCTACCTTGGATCTCTTTATGCTTTCTTTACAAGATGCTCCACTGATTTCAGAATCATGACATCTCCTCTTCCTGTGTCTTTCTGTGTCATGATCTCTCTTCTTCCTGTGTCTTTCAGTATCATGATCTCTCTTCTTCCTGTGTTTTTCCACTACCGACCATTCAGGTCATTAACCCTCATCCTCCCGCTACATTCCATCAGAACTGACAGCCATATTGTTCCCAATCCAGCACAGCTGTTGCTTCACCAACTCTTTCTTAATTTCCTGCATTTTTTCTGCACTACTCGCCGCCATTTCGGACCTCCAACTCTCCGGGCGGGGTTCCAGAGGGAGGGTTCTGACTAGACGGGTCCTAAAAAAGGAGAGGAGGGAGAGGTAGAATTTAACTCACAGGCAGGACAGAGAGAGAAAGAGATAGACCCAGTGAAGACCTTTGAAGATCTCTGAAGGAGTGAAGCAACAACTGAAGATTTCAGAAATGTACATCTGAAATGGATTCCTATTCAGTATAAGGCACTGCTTCTGACCAGGGCCAATAGGGGAACAGGGTCCCATATAGGATGCAGTCTCCTGACCAGGGCCAATAGGGGAACAGGGTCCCATATAGGATGCAGTCTCCTGACCAGGGCCAATAGGGGAACAGGGTCCCATATAGGATGCAGTCTTCTGACCAGGGCCAATAGGGGAACAGGGTCCCATATAGGATGCAGTCTCCTGACCAGGGCCAATAGGGGAACAGGGTCCCATATAGGATGCAGTCTCCTGACCAGGGCCAATAGGGGAACAGGGTCCCATATAGGATGCAGTCTTCTGACCAGGGCCAATAGGAGAACAGGGTCCCATATAGGATGCAGTCTCCTGACCAGGGCCAATAGGGGAACAGGGTCCGATATAGGATGCAGTCTCCTGACCAGGGCCCAAAGGGGAACAGGGTCCCATATAGGATGCAGTCTCCTGACCTGTGCCAAAGGGGAACAGGGTCCCATATAGGATGCAGTCTCCTAACCAGGGCCCAAAGGGGAACAGGGTCCCATAGGGGACGCAACCCAAGATTCCAGATGCAGCCAGAGCTTCCAGGATGTTTGTCCAGCAATGTATGTTATACTATGTAATGTCATTGTTACAAAGAATCTTATCTGTGTGTTTAGATGGTATGATACGACCCAAGACCCCCTGTGAGATTGCTAGAGATACTGCGATGAAAATAGTCATGCCTGGAGTCTACGTCCCCACGTGTGACAACGATGGACAATACACCCATGAACAATGTTCAGGCTCTACAGGTTAAAACACACACACACACACACACACACACACACACACACACACACACACACACACACACACACACACACACACACACACCATAAATGCTCCAATTGAGTTGAACGTGACAATTCAATATGTTACAGTAAAATGTGTAAATATTATATATTTAACAGGTTATTAACATGTCCATTTCTGGTAGGTTACTGTTGGTGTGTGAACAGTTCTGGACAGAAGATCCCGGGTACTGAGACTCCTCCGGGCACTCCTAGAATCAACTGTGCCACACAGAGTAAGTGAGGCCCTGTGGTCTCATCCAACACCATCACCACTTTAAACTCCAACACATCACTACTCTTGCTTCCTACCTTGGATATCTTTATGCTTTCTTTACAAGATGCTCCACTGATTTCAGTATCATGAAATCTCTTCTTCCTGTGTCTTTCTGTGTCATGATCTCTTTTCTTCCTGTCTTTCAGTATCACGATCTCTCTTCTTCCTGTGTCTTTCTGTACTATGATCTCTCTTCTTCCTGTCTTTCAGTATCATGATCTCTCTTCTTCCTGTGTTTTTCCACTACCGACCATTCAGGTCATTAACCCTCATCCTCCCGCTACATTCCATCAGAACTGACAGCCATATTGTTCCCAATCCAGCACAGCTGTTGCTTCACCAACTCTTTCTTAATTTCCTGCATTTTTTCTGCACTACTCGCCGCCATTTCGGACCTCCAACTCTCCGTGCGGGGTTCCAGAGGGAGGGTTCTGACTAGACGGGTCCTTAAAAAGGAGAGGAGGGAGAGGTAGAATTTAACTCACAGGCAGGACAGAGAGAGAATGAGAGAGACCCAGTGAAGACCTTTGAAGATCTCTGAAGGAGTGAAGCAACAACTGAAAATTTCAGAAATGTACATCTGAAATGGCTTCCTATTCTGTATAGGGCACTGCTTCTGACCAGGGCCAATAGGGGAACAGGGTCCCATATAGGATGCAGTCTCCTGACCAGGGCCCAAAGGGGAACAGGGTCCCATATAGGATGCAGTCTCCTGACCAGGGCCAATAGGGGAACAGGGTCCCATATAGGATGCAGTCTCCTGACCAGGGCCAATAGGGGAACAGGGTCCCATATAGGATGCAGTCTCCTGACCAGGGCCAAAAGCGGAACAGGGTCCCATATAGGATGCAGTCTCCTGACCAGGGCCCAAAGGGGAACAGGGTCCCATATAGGATGCAGTCTCCTGACCAGGGCCCTTCAGGGAACAGGGTCCCATATAGGATGCAGTCTCCTGACCAGGGCCCAAAGGGGAACAGGGTCCCATATAGGATGCAGTCTCCTGAACAGGGCCCAAAGGGGAACAGGGTCCCATATAGGATGCAGTCTCCTGACCATTGCCCTTCGGGGAACAGGGTCCCATATAGGATGCAGTCTCCTGAACAGGGCCCAAAGGGGAACAGGGTCCCATATAGGATGCAGTCTCCTGACCAGGGCCCAAAGGGGAACAGGGTCCCATATAGGATGCTGTCTCCTGACCAGGGCCCTTCGGGGAACAAGGTCCCATATAGGATGCAGTCTCCTGACCAGGGCCAAAAGGGGAACAGGGTCCCATATAGGATGCAGTCTCCTGACCAGGGCCCAAAGGGGAACAGGGTCCCATATAGAATGCAGTCTCCTGACCAGGGCCCATAGGGGAACAGGGTCCCATATAGGATGCAGTCTCCTGACCAGGGCCCTTCGGGGAACAGGGTCCCATATAGGATGCAGTCTCCTGACCAAGGCCCAAAGGGGAACAGGGTCCCATATAGAATACAGTCTCCTGACCAGGGCCCATAGGGGAACAGGGTCCCATATAGGATGCAGTCTCCTGACCAGGGCCCATAGGGGAACAGGGTCCCATATAGGATGCAGTCTCCTGACCAGGGCCCAAAGGGGAACAGGGTCCCATATAGGATGCAGTCTCCTGACCAGGGCCAAAAGGGGAACAGGGTCCCATATAGGATGCAGTCTCCTGACCAGGGCCCAAAGGGGAACAGGGTCCCATATAGGATGCAGTCTCCTGACCAGGGCCCATAGGGGAACAGGGTCCCATATAGGATGCAGTCTCCTGACCAGGGCCAATAGGGGAACAGGGTCCCATATAGGATGCAGTCTCCTGAACAGGGCCAATAGGGGAACAGGGTCCCATATAGGATGCAGTCTCCTGAACAGGGCCAATAGGGGAACAGGGTCCCATATAGGATGCAGTCTCCTGAACAGGGCCAATAGGGGAACAGGGTCCCATATAGGATGCAGTCTCCTGACCAGGGCCAATAGGGGAACAGGGTCCCATATAGGATGCAGTCTCCTGACCAGGGCCAATAGGGGAACAGGGTCCCATATAGGAAGCAGTCTCCTGACCAGGGCCCAAAGGGGAACAGGGTCCCATAGGGGACGCAACCCAAGATTCCAGATGCAGCCAGAGCTTCCAGGATGTTTGTCCAGCAATGTATGTTATACTATGTAATGTTATCGTTACAAAGTATGTTATCTGTGTATTTAGATGGTATGATACGACCCAAGACCCCCTGTGAGATTGCTAGAGGTACTGCGATGAAAATAGTCTGGCCTGGAGTCTACGTCCCCACGTGTGACAACGATGGACAATACACCCATGAACAATGTTCAGGCTCTACAGGTTACCACACACACACACACACACACACTCACACACACACTCACACTCACACTCACACTCACACTCACACTCACACTCACACACACACCATAAATGCTCCAATTGAGTTGAACGTGACAATTCAATATGTTACAGTAAAATGTGTAAATATTATATATTTAACAGGTTATTAACATGTCCATTTCTGGTAGGTTACTGTTGGTGTGTGAACAGTTCTGGACAGAAGATCCCGGGTACTGAGACTCCTCCAGGCACTCCTAGAATCATCTGTACCACCCAGAGTAAGTGAGGCCCTGTGGTCTCATCCAACACCATCACCACTTTAAACTCCAACACATCACTACTCTTGCTTCCTACCGTGGATCTCTTTATGCTTTCTTTACAAGATGCTCCACTGATTTCAGAATCATGACATCTCTTCTTCCTGTGTCTTTCTGTGTCATGATCTCTCTTCTTCCTGTGTCCTTCTGTCATGACATCTCTTCATCTCTTCTAATTTAATTGTAATTATGGCAGCTGTGGTCCTCCATAGACATCGAAATGTCATTCCAATATACATACAGGAGTTCAGCAGAGTCCACAATCAGAACCATGCTACTCTGAGGCTGAAGAATTGTTCCAGGCCACAGAGGGATGAAAGACCCCTTTACTGAGTCTACAGCTTCACATTTCACTAAATCATTCCATTGTTTGCTTCATGCATTATATCATCCTGTAAAATAAAGTACATGCTCTTCATCTTTACATGAGTAAATGTTGTATTAGAACTTGTAGGATGACTTGATGAAAGATGATTCATATCTCCTGGTTGTGTTACATGTTGATGCCATCTGATCTTTTAGGGCCAGACTGATCTATTCATGTTCAGGGTACTTCATGTTCATGCCCATATTTGGAGGCAGGGAGGAAACTTGCCTGAACATGAACATGGTCAGTACAGTATTAGCTAGAATGGGTGATTCACATCATTGCCCTCTGTGAACAGGACATCCAAGAAGGGAAATTAATAACTTTAGTGGGGTAAGTAAATGTTCAGCCTATAATTTGCTAACTAGTTAATTTTATAACTAAAACGCACACCACATGATCAAAAGTATGTGGGCACCTGCTTGTCAAACATTTAATTCCAAAATCATGGAGTTGGTCCCCCCTTTGCTATAACAGCCTCCACTCTTATGTGAAGGCTCTGCACTAGATGTCGGAACATTGCTGTGGTGGACGTGCTTCCATTCAGCTACAACAGCATTAGTGAGGTCGGGCACTGATTTTAGGCGATTAGGCCTGGCTCACAGTTGGCGTTCCAATTCATCCCAAAATAATTCGATGGGGTTGAGATCAGGGCTCTGTGCAGGCCAGTCAAGTTCTTCCACACCAATCTCGACAAACCGTTTATGTATAAACCTGAACGGGGGATTGTCATGCTGCAACAGGAAAGGGCCTTCCCCAAACTCATGCCACAAAGTTGGAAGCACAGAATCGTCTACAATGTCATTGTACGCAGAAGCATTAAGATTTTCCTTCACTGGAACTAAGGGGCCCGAACCATGAACAACAGCACCAGACCATTATTCCTCCTCCACCAAACTTTATTTGGCACTATGCATTCGGGCAGGTCGCATTCTCCTGGCATTTCTCCAAACAAATGTCAAAGAAAAGCTCTCCCTCTCTCTCTTTCTCACTCACACACACACCCCCCCCCCCCCCCCCCCAAGGATGGAGTGACACAGTGCGGTGCTTTAAAGACACATAGAGCCGGCAATGGCATTACCATTATCTCTAGGCTGTGCCGAGTTCAACGAGATGCCCCGCTAGACCGTAACTCGCTCGGTCTGAGCGCAGCGAGCGTGAATAAAAGTAGCGAGAGAACTTAGTGTTAGAAGCACAATTTGACGATCTGTGCAAGCCTAACCTTGACCATGTGGCATTACAACGTTAGTGATTAAGACAGTAGCCTAACCTAACCTGTTAACGTTAGTGATTAAGGCAGTAGCCTAACCTAACCTGTTAACGTTAGTGATTAAGGCAGTAGCCTAACCTGTTAACGTTAGATAGCTACAACTAGTGGATATAATTTTAGATAAAAGTAATCTATAGACATTTCAAATCATTTACTACCATGTCTGACAGACAAAAAAATATCAGGAAGCGAATATTTTTTTTAAACAATGAGAAAAGAGGCACAATCTCTAAACCAAAGAAATTCTCTGGTGAAATGTATCAGTGTGCAGCAATGTCCATCAGTCGGTGTGGAGAATTACAAGCCTACGAGGACAGGCCATTCATTCGCCGAGAACGACGAGCCCCCGTTAGCTGATTCTAGCAGCGAAGAGGACAAACCGGAGGAGTCCGAGCCATGCACTTCCACCGATGATGACAGCTCTCTGGCTGGACAAGAACAGGTGGTCGCACCAGGCCTAGCTACACCTACAAACAATGCCGGTGAAGACCCTACTATCTTGGACCCAGACTCAGATTCGTCGCTCCCCGTCCCCGGTGACAGTGGTGGTGCTGCTGCTAAATCCGACTCACAGACAAAAACATAGAAGATCCCGGTGAGTGGCCAGAATATATGAATGGGTCTTTACGGGATATGTTAGTGCAGGCTGGGCCACATCAGGATAAGGAGGGGAATTTACCAAGAGATGAGGGGCAACGAACGTTTTCGGTGGCTAACTACAATAGGAGGATGGCGAACGGGGAGAGAGTGGAGAGACCAAGGCTTGTCTATTCCAAGCAAAACGATGCAGACTTCTGTTTTTGTTGCAAACTTTTTTCACACGAGTGCAAATCTGCGCTGGTCCGGGATGGAACCAGGGACTGGAAGAATCAGTGTCACCTCCTCAGCCTCTCATGAGAAGTCACATGACCACCCAGATAGTTTCCAGAGGTGGAAGGAGCTGGAGATCAGGCTGGTGTCCAAGCAAACTCACATGATTTGATTTCAGGACCCTGGACAGCTACCGAGAGAAAACATCGCTGACTGCAATGCAGCACCACAGCAGAGGAAAGAGGCCACTCTACACAATAAATACATGATGATGTTGGACAATCACATTCAATATGGAAATAAACCAAATTCGTTAAGGCTGGGTCATTGACAGAAAGCTTATTTCACACTGCTCCAGCGAAACGAGGCCGCCATGCATTCATAAAGAGGCTCGTCATGCATTTATAACGAGGCCCACCCCTTTATAACGAGGCCCACCCATTTATAACGAGGCCCACCCATTTATAACGAGGCCCACCCATTTATAAAGAGGCCCACCCATTTATAAAGAGGCCCACCCATTTATAAAGAGGCCCACCCATTTATAACGAGGCCCACCCATTTATAAAGAGGCCCAACCATTTATAAAGAGGCCCACCCATTTATAAAGAGGCCCACCCATTTATAAAGAGGCCCACCCATTTATAAAGAGGCCCACGCATTTATAACGAGGCCCACCCATTTATAACGAGGCCCACCCATTTATAACGAGGCCCACCATGCATTTATGAAAGCGCTTGTTTCCAAAGCTCAAATGATCTTACTGTGTTTTACAGTTCTACAGGAATATTAAAATATATGTTAAATATGTAATATAAAAGTGTTATTTTTATTGTAATTGTAACAATTATGGGGTCGTACCAAGTGTGATAACAGGTGTTATATTATTAATTAGAAACTCGTTTTCCTACTGTAGGTAGTAGGTTGCATAGTGACAGCAACATTGTAACTCTCCGATGCAGCGGTTAAAGTGAAACTCCCTTCTGCCTGGTAAGGAACCTCCTATATGTACACGCGTCCACCCAACATGTTAACGGTCAGAAACACACAATTACACAGATAATTGGAGCTTATTTCTTCATCCTCCAATAAATAAGTGGTAAGACTTCCTGTTTGACGGACACAATTATCCTCCATAGATGTCGGTATAGACAAATACTACAATACTGTCGCAAGTACTGATTAAATACCTCCGTGTCTGTATCTATATCTATTGTTTGCTTCATATTTGTAAATAAATACATAAAACGTATCCAGGTGATATTAAGCGTTCTATAACAATGCGTAACTCTGTGACGTCTTATGGTAGAAACAAGCTCTAAAATGCCCGAGAAAGACGGGACTCCGATGCATATGGAGATATATTGATTCCTCTCTATGACAATCTGAAGCTAAATTGCAGCCTATAATATTCGAAGAGATACAAAAAAACTGACTCTACTATTCTGTCCTTATTGAGTTTTTCTCTTTCTGAAAAGAGAATATATTTGTTTAAACCCAGGCAGCTTTTAGTGAAGCACTTCTGTTGTTGGGTTTTACAACGGACGAGAAGCCAGCGGTTGAAGCTTACCGTTTTCTGCGTCAGTGGAGCCTCTGTCTGGGTGGAAAGGTCACTTTTGAAAGTGCCAAGTTTAGATCCATAAGGATGTCTAAGATGTCATTATTTTTGTCTCGTCCTGGGCGGCAGAACAACCAGGCCACTAGTGATTTTATCAATGTAATCAGATTGAAAATACAAGGCTATTTTACTGACATTGAACTGATTATATACCCGACTAACCAGATGTGTTAAAATGGTGTTTAATTTGTAGCAGAGGACTATTAATTGGGCTGCTATTATGTTCTGTTCCTTCGACGCTAAGCTGAGACAAAAATGTACCCAAACACATTGGGGGGGCAGAACGTCCAGGTCTGGGGCAGAACGTCCAGGTCCGGTCCTGGACGTGTTTAATACGTTTTATGTACACACTTTATTATAATACTTATGAAATGCACATTGTTATATTTGGTAACACATGTTAATTTCCCCTCGACTCCAACCCCATTCGATGCAATGTCTACATAAGGGTGCAAACGACTAACACTCACAGAGCTCTGACGAAGGCCTTGAGGCCGATACGGAAAGCTGAATAAAGAGCAGTGATACTAGCAAGAGCAGTGTGCGGGTTTCTCCTTTTTTATCAGTTTAACAACGTATAAAATACAACATTATTCAGAATATCAGATAACAGGACTTATTATCCAGCTGTGTATTGTTAGGTAGCTCTGGTCCAGGGTGTTATATCCATCAAGACGGTTCAGCACCATCAAGATGCACGTCACACCCTGGACCAGAGCTAATCATTAGGACGTAGTGCAACAACATATTCCAGTTACATAAGTCCCTAATGGTCCCCTATTCCCTTTATAGTGCACTACAATAGGGTCCCATTTGGGACGGAAATAAGTTCGTTCTTACAACAAAGAACCACTGGGGGGCGACAGACAACAGTAGACAACTCTGTACAACAGAAAATAAATACATAAATAAATTACATTATAATGACAATCACTGCAGAAAGTGTGTGTCTGTCTGTCTGTCTGTCTGTCTGTCTGTCTGTCTGTCTGTCTGTCTGTCTGTCTGTCTGTCTGTCTGTCTGTCTGTCTGTCTGTCTGTCTGTCTGTCTGTCTGTCTGTCTGTCTGTCTGTCTGTGTGTGTGTGTCAGTATGACCCCAGTTACAATGAAAATCACTTTGTTCAACAGACCTGGAGATATTTATTGGTTTCTGATGGATCAGCAAAGTGATTGGTGACAGATTGGTAACATGGTGAGTACAGGGTTCTCCATGTTTTCTCCCAGGTCAGTGATGTATTGCTTCATCCCATATGGAACCCTATTCCCTATGTAGTGCACTACTTTAGACCAGGGCCTATTTGACCATTATTCCCTATGTAGTGCACTACTTTAGACCAGGACCTATTTGAACCCTATTCCCTATGTAGTGCACCACTTTAGACCAGGGCCTATTTGACCATTATTCCCTATGTAGTGCACTACCATAGACCAGGACCTATTTGAACCCTATTCCCTATGTACTGCACTACCTTAGACCAGGACCTATTTGAACCCTATTCCCTATGTAGTGCACTACTTTAGACCAGGACCTATTTGACCATTATTCCCTATGTAGTGCACTACTTTAGACCAGGGCCTATTTGACCATTATTCCCTATGTAGTGCACTACTTTAGACCAGGGCCTATTTGAACACTATTCCCTATGTAGTGCACTACTTTAGACCAGGGCCTATTTGACCATTATTCCCTATGTAGTGCACTACTTTAGACCAGGACCTATTTGACCATTATTCCCTATGTAGTGCACTACTTTAGACCAGGGCCTATTTGACCATTATTCCCTATGTAGTGCACTACTTTAGACCAGGACCTATTTGACCATTATTCCCTATGTAGTGCACTACTTTAGACCAGGACCTATTTGAACCCTATTCCCTATGTAGTGCACTACTTTAGACCAGGACCTATTTGACCATTATTCCCTATGTAGTGCACTACTTTAGACCAGGACCTGCACTACATAAGGAATAGGGTGCCATTTAGGACACAGACACTAAGAATGGTTATTATTCCAGACAATGCAGGGCTGCGTTCAGTACATTAAACTAAATAGTATGTTCAGTACATTAAACTAAATAGTATGTTCAGTACATTCAACTAAATAGTATGTTCAGTACATTCAACTAAATAGTATGTTCAGTACATTAAACTAAATAGTATGTTCAGTACATTAAAATTAAATAGTATGTTCAGTACATTAAACTAAATAGTATGTTCAGTACATTCAACTAAATAGTATGTTCAGTACATTAAAACGTAATGGAGCGTTCAGTTGAATAGAAATGGTGCCGTACTGAACAACCAGCTGAGGAAACGAGGAGCGGTTGGGTGAAACTGAAAGCCCGAACCACCACATTTAACCATGGCAAGGAGACTGGTAATATGGCAGAGTTTAAACAGTGCAGTTATTCACTTCACAAGGCAATCAAACCCAGCTAAACATCATTATAGAGATAAAGTGGAGTCGCAATTCAACGTCTCAGACATGAGACGTTTGTGGCAGGGACTACAGACAATCACGAACTACAAAAGGACAACCAGCAACGTCGCTGAGACAGACGTCTTGCTTCCGGACAGGATAAACACATTCTTTGCACACTTGGAGGACTTCCTGACGGGCCATCCCCAGGTGGTGAAGGTAGGAAACATCACCTCCACTCCGCTGATCTTCAACACTGGGGTACCACAAGGGTGCGTGCTCAGCCCCCTCCTGTACTCCCTGTTCACCCATGACTGCGTGGCCAAGCACGCCTCCTACTCAATCATCAAGTTTGCAGATGACACAACAGTAGTAGGCTTGATTACCAACGATGATGAGACAGCCTACAGGGAGGAGGTGAGGGCTCTGGGAGTGTGATGCCTGGGAAACAGCCTTTCACCCAACGTCAACCACCCGACCCACTGCCTCTTCACCCCGCTACCATCCAGAAGGCGAGGTCAGTACAGGTGCATCAAGCTGGGACCAAGAGACTGAAAAACAGATTCTATCTCAAGGCCATCAGACTGTTAAACAGCCATCACTAGCACATTAGAGGCTGCTGCCAATAGACATAGATTATGAATCACTGGCCACTTTAATAATGTTTACATATATCTGGAATTACTCATCTCATATGTATATGCTGTTTTCAACACTCTTCTACAGTTTCTTAGTCACTTAACAAATCCACTCGGTCTTTCAAAAAGTTGCTGCTGGCTTATCAACTTTTTCCTTTTTTTATAGTCCTGGTCCTCAGAACGTTTACTGGGATCTATTTACATTTTGGACAGTGTTCCACGTACTGGAAACAGATTATTGTTTTAGATGACATTACCTTCATCCTTAAGTCACTGGTGTTATTCACACTATCAAGTTAAGAAATAGTGATTGGTAATCGTCAAAAACTTGTCTTTTTCAATTATTCATACCTCTGTTCCAAATTTTCCCACTGTGTCCTTTACAGCCTGAGTTCAGTGAATACCACTCACTTTCACTGGTGGCTTATCAATGGGTCCACAGCAAGCTTATCTTTAACCCAAACACCAGATGGCAGCATATCATTTCATATCAGTCCCAAGGCTCAATCCCTCTGATCATCATGTAACCTTGTATTTAAACATTTGCATCTTCAAATGACTCCCATATTTCCTTTTTAGACTGCTAGCTGAAAGCAACTAATAACATATTTCCTTATTAGACTGCTAGCTGAAAGCAACTAATAACATATTTCCTTATTAGACTGCTAGCTGAAAGTAACTAATAACATATTTCCTTATTAGACTGCTAGCTGAAAGCAACTAATAACATATTTCATTATTAGACTGCTAGCAGAAAGCAACTAATAACATATTTCCTTATTAGACTGCTAGCTGAAAGTAACTAATAACATATTTCCTTATTAGACTGCTAGCAGAAAGCAACTAATAACATATTTCCTTATTAGACTGCTAGCTGACAGCAACTAATAACATATTTCCTTATTAGACTGCTAGCTGAAAGCAACTAATAACATATTTCCTTATTAGACTGCTAGCTGAAAGCAACTAATAACATATTTCATTATTAGACTGCTAGATGAAAGCAACTAATAACATATTTCATTATTAGACTGCTAGCTGAAAGCAACTAATAACATATTTCCTTATTAGACTGCTAGCTGAAAGCAACTAATAACATATTTCCTTATTAGACTGCTAGCTGAAAGCAACTAATAACATATTTCCTTATTAGACTGCTAGCTGAAAGCAACTAATAACATATTTCCTTATCAGACTGCTAGCTGAAAGCAACTAATAACATATTTCCTTATTAGACTGCTAGCTGAAAGCAACTAATAACATATTTCATTATTAGACTGCTAGCTGAAAGCAACTAATAACATATTTCCTTATTAGACTGCTAGCTGAAAGCAACTAATAACATATTTCCTTATTAGACTGCTAGCTGAAAGCAATTAATAACATATTTCATTATTAGACTGCTAGCTGAAAGCAACTAATAACATATTTCCTTATTAGACTGCTAGCTGAAAGCAACTAATAACATATTTCCTTATTAGACTGCTAGCTGAAAGCAACTAATAACATATTTCCTTATTAGACTGCTAGCTGAAAGCAACTAATAACATATTTCATTATTAGACTGCTAGCTGAAAGCAACTAATAACATATTTCCATTCATCTACTGTCGACACTCATTACATTTGACCTTAACTGATAGACCATGAGGACCATGAATCTTTCCACTTGTCTTCATCACTGTCTTTGTTACTTCTACTAGTCTCCATGTACACTACCATTCAAACGTCTGGGGTCACTTAGAAATATCCTTGTTTTTTAAAGAAAAGCACATTTTTTTGTCCATTAAAATAACCACAAATTTATCAGAAATACAGTGTAGACATTGTTAATGTTGTAAATGACTATTATAGCTGGAAACAGCTGATTTTTAATGGAATATCTGCATAGGCGTACAGAGGCCCATTATCAGCAAACATCACTCCTCTGTTCCAATGGCACGTTGTGTTAGCTAATCCATGCTGATCATTTTAAAAGGCTAATTGATCATTAGAAAACCCTTTTGTAATGATGTTAGCACAGCTGAAAACTGTTGATCTGATTAAAGAAGCAATAAAACTGGCCTTCTTTAGACTAGTTGAGTATCTGGAGCATCAGCATTTGTGGGTTTGATTACAGGCTCAAAATGGCCAGAAACAAAGAACTTTCTTCTGAAACTCGTCAGTCAATTCTTGTTCTGAGAAATGAAAGTGATTCAATGCGAGAAATTACCAAGAAACTGAAGATCGGGGAGCGGTTGGGTCGTGAGGTCAAAATGCACAGTTGCCTTTTAAATACGTTATTCAATGCTTCAAGCCACACCAGGCAGACACACCGAACGGAGCACATTTATCTCAAAGTCTGTTCAAGAAAGTACAAAAACATTGAGAAAACTTGTTCAGCAACTCATTCCACAACGTAGCAAACGTTCCAGCAAACTGAACGTACCCCTGGTGAGCTGTGTGTAGGATACTAGAGCTGCCTTTACACAGACACACCAATTCTGATATTTTTACACTAATTATTTTGAACAATCAGATGACCTCTTAAAAAGAGCAGATGTGAAACGAACTGATGTGATTGGTCAACAGATATCTGAATTGGGGTGCCTGTGTTAAAACAGCCCAATTTGACTGAGTGAAACCGAGAAAGAGAAAAGATTGAGTGAAATATAAAGAGGGATGGGAAGCCAAAATTCTAACTTGCTTTGACATTTCTGTTTTTTAACCTAAACATTCCTGAAATCTGATCATTACTTTCGATTGATTAGGGACCTGCTTTGTGTACTGAACAAGACTCATATTGTCTAACGATGATCACATTTTCAATCCCTGTTCAACCTCACATAAAGACAGAGCTGATCCTCACTACCAGGGTAGCAGGTTAATGTCCACTACCTGCTGCTGACAGAGCTGATCCTCACTACCAGGGTAGCAGGTTAATGTCCACTACCTGCTGCTGACAGAGCTGATCCTCACTACCAGGGTAGCAGGTTAATGTCCACTACCTGCTGCTGACAGAGCTGATCCTCACTACCAGGGTAGCAGGTTAATGTCCACTACCTGCTGCTGACAGAGCTGATCCTCACTACCAGGGTAGCAGGTTAATGTCCACTACCTGCTGCTGACAGAGCTGATCCTCACTACCAGGGTAGCAGGTTAATGTCCACTACCTGCTGCTGACAGAAGGTCTATTCTCTTTCACAACACATTCAAATGTTATTTACTTATTTTTAATAAGAAGGATGAAATATACATTCTAAAATAACATTGTAATCATATGCAAAGTGAGTCTCGGCTAAGCAGTAAATATTTCAGATATTTGTTTCAAAATACATTTTGTAGGAAGTTGATCCTGAGATTAACATGATATATGTTATTGAATTATCACGTATGATGTCGATCACAACTTGAATTTCAGATCAGGTCAAATCTAATCTCAACACTCAAAACCAAATCAGCTACTGGGTTATATCTTTAAGAATCAATGGGTACATATCATTCATTTAAAAGTCCAAATGGATACAACAATCACAGATTGACCCTTTAAGAAGAGAAATAGTTGATCCTGTATATAGCATTACAAATAACATACAGAGTGAATCTACTGAAGCAGGTCAGTAGTCTACTAAAGCAGGTCAGTAGTCTACTAAAGCAGGTCAGTACAGTAGTCTACTACAGCAGGTCAGTAGTCTACTAAAGCAGGTCAGGTCAGTAGTCTACTAAAGCAGGTCAGTACAGGAGTCTACTACAGCAGGCCAGGTCAGTAGTCTACTAAAGCAGGTCAGTACAGTAGTCTACTACAGCAGGTCAGTAGTCTACTAAAGCAGGTCAGGTCAGTAGTCTACTAAAGCAGGTCAGTACAGGAGTCTACTACAGCAGGCCAGGTCAGTAGTCTACTAAAGCAGGTCTGTAGTCTACTAAAGCAGGCCAGGTCAGTAGTCTACTACAGCAGGTCAGGTCAGTAGTCTACTAAAGCAGGTCAGTAGTCTACTAAAGCAGGTCAGTACAGTAGTCTATTAAAGCAGGTCAGGTCAGTAGTCTACTAAAGCAGGCCAGGTCAGTAGTCTACTAAAGCAGGTCAGGTCAGTAGTCTACTACAGCAGGTCAGTAGTCTACTACAGCAGGTCAGTAGTCTACTAAAGCAGGTCAGGTCAGTAGTCTACTAAAGCAGGTCAGGTCAGTAGTCTACTAAAGCAGGTCAGGTCAGTAGTCTACTAAAGCAGGTCAGGTCAGTAGTCTACTAAAGCAGGTCAGTAGTCTTCTAAAGCAGGTCAGGTCAGTAGTCTACTAAAGCAGGTCAGGTCAGTAGTCTACTAAAGCAGGTCAGGTCAGAAGTCTACTAAAGCAGGTCAGGTCAGTAGTCTACTAAAGCAGGTCAGGTCAGTAGTCTACTACAGCAGGTCAGTAGTCTACTAAAGCAGGTCAGTAGTCTACTACAGCAGGTCAGTAGTCTACTAAAGCAGGTCAGTAGTCCACTAAAGCAGGTCAGTAGTCCACTAAAGCAGGTCAGTAGTCCACTAAAGAAGGTCAGGTCAGTAGTCTACTAAAGCAGGTCAGGTCAGTAGTCTACTAAAGCAGGTCAGGTCAGTAGTCTACTAAAGCAGGTCAGGTCAGTAGTCTACTAAAGCAGGTCAGGTCAGTAGTCTACTAAAGCAGCTCAGGTCAGTAGTCTATTAAAGCAGGTCAGGCCAGTAGTCTACTAAAGCAGGTCAGGTCAGTAGTCTACTAAAGCAGGTCAGGTCAGTAGTTTACTAAAGCAGGTCAGTAGTCTACTAAAGCAGGTCAGGTCAGTAGTCTACTACAGCAGGTCAGGTCAGTAGTCTTCTAAAGCAGGTCAGGTCAGTAGTCTACTAAAGCAGGTCAGGTCAGTAGTCTTCTAAAGCAGGTCAGGTCAGTAGTCTTCTAAAGCAGGTCAGGTCAGTAGTCTACTAAAGCAGGTCAGGTCAGTAGTCTACTAGAGCAGGTCAGTAGTCTTCTAAAGCAGGTCAGGTCAGTAGTATACTACAGCAGGTCAGTAGTCTACTAAAGCAGGTCAGGTCAGTAGTCTTCTAAAGCAGGTCAGGTCAGTAGTTTACTAAAGCAGGTCAGGTCAGTAGTCTACTGTGCTAATAGTTCAGAAAGTATTGTCATTAATAGTGAATGTTGATCACAGCGTGAAACTCAGGTCAGACTAAACCAGGTCCATTATTACCTGCTTGACCTGATGATGTCACAGGTTCCTGGTGGTTATGTCACTACATCATCATCACCAGCACAGAAACAAATACAACAGGTAGGTAATAACCTTTGACCCCAACAGAGACACAGTCATCATCATAGACACAATGATCACGTACATCCCGATCCTTTACGAGAAGCGCTCTCGGAATATCACCTTTTGGACACTGATCTGGAAACAGCTGGACATCAACTGAATAGTTCCAACATGTCATACAGCCCTGATTGGGGGTTCAATACTTGTTTGTTCAGTTCCTCTCGGTTCCTCCTCCAGTGTGCTTCAGCCATCCACTATTTCTTCTCACTGTTGTAACAGCAGAAGGCTGTCCACAGGAGATACGGGATGTTCACTCTGTTGATCAGTGTGTTGCTCTTACTGGGCACTGCTCCAGTCACCACATAGGCTTCTGTCTTGTTGTTGTTATTATTACAGTGCTTTTATCTGGTCGTTAGCATCCTTACAGTGCTTTCATCTGGTCGTTAGCATCCTTACAGTGCTTTCATCTGGTCGTTAGCATCCTTACAGTGCTTTTATCTGGTCGTTAGCATCCTTACAGTGCTTTCATCTGGTCGTTAGCATCCTTACAGTGCTTTTATCTGGTCGTTAGCATCCTTACAGTGCTTTTATCTGGTCGTTAGCATCCTTACAGTTCTTTTATCTGGTCGTTAGCATCCTTACAGTGCTTTTATCTGGTTGTTAGCATCCTTACAGTGCTTTTATCTGGTCGTTAGCATCCTTACAGTGCTTTTATCTGGTCGTTAGCATCCTTACAGTGCTTTTATCTGGTCGTTAGCATCCTTACAGTGCTTTTATCTGGTCGTTAGCATCCTTACAGTGCTTTTATCTGGTCGTTAGCATCCTTACAGTGCTTTTATCTGGTCGTTAGCATCCTTACAGTGCTTTTATCTGGTCGTTAGCATCCTTACAGTTAAGCTTCAGAGAGATTCAGAGTCGTTTTGACTTTGCACTCCATTTCATTCCAGCTGCCCCCGTTGAAGGACACCACCTGGGGAACGATGTTGGTCAGGGTAAAGGTGGACTTCTGAGTATCAAGGTCATGAGCATGTGAATTTGGGAAGAGGTGACCTCTGTTCACCCCTTTACTTGGTATTGAGTTATTATAGTCGTTGTCTCCAGCCTGGTGTTGGTATTCAATCTCTTTACTGTCATTCACCATTTCAGGGCTGTTTTCCCTGGTGTTGGTATTCAATCTCTTTACTGTCATTCACCATTTCAGGGCTGTTTTCCCTGGTGTTGGTATTCAATCTCTTTACTGTCATTCTCCATTTCAGGGCTGTTTTCCCTGGTGTTGGTATTCAATCTCTTTACTGTCATTCTCCATTTCAGGGCTGTTTTCCCTGGTGTTGGTATTCAATCTCTTTACTGTCATTCTCCATTTCAGGGCTGTTTTCCCTGGTGTTGGTATTCAATCTCTTTACTGTCATTCTCCATTTCAGGGCTGTTGTTTTCCCTGGTGTTGGTATTCAATCTCTTTACTGTCATTCTCCATTTCAGGGCTGTTTTCCCTGGTGTTGGTATTCAATCTCTTTACTGTCATTCTCCATTTCAGGGCTGTTGTTTTCCCTGGTGTTGGTATTCAATCTCTTTACTGTCATTCTCCATTTCAGGGCTGTTTTCCCTGGTGTTGGTATTCAATCTCTTTACTGTCATTCTCCATTTCAGGGCTGTTTTCCCTGGTGTTGGTATTCAATCTCTTTACTGTCATTCACCATTTCAGGGCTGCTGTTTTCCCTGGTGTTGGTATTCAATCTCTTTACTGTCATTCTCCATTTCAGGGCTGTTTTCCCTGGTGTTGGTATTCAATCTCTTTACTGTCATTCTCCATTTCAGGGCTGTTTTCCCTGTTGAGCTGCAGGAAACAACAGTCATACATTCATTTAAAAAAATTCTGTACTATACCTCTATTTCCTGTTGTAACGTCCTGACCAGAGTTCGTATGTGTTTTGCTTGTTTAGTGTTGGTCAGGACGTGAGCTGGGTGGGAATTCTATGTTGTGTGTCTAGTTTGTCTGTTTCTATGTTGGGTTAAATGTGTTGCCTGATATGGTTCTCAATTAGAGGCAGGTGTTTGACGTTTCCTCTGATTGAGAACCATATTAAGGTAGGCTGTTCTCACTGTTTGTTTGTGGGTGATTGTTCCTGTGTCAGTGTTGGTGCTACACGGGACTGTGACGGTTAGTGTGTTTTGTCAGTTTGTATAGTGTCTTGTTTTGTTTGATTAAATTCATTATGTCTAATTACCACGCTGCACATTGGTCCTCTGATCCTTCTCGCCTCTCCTCGTCTGAGGAGGAGGACGACGTAGACTGCCGTTACACCTGTCAAATAAACCCTGTTTTCTAGGGGGGTCACAATCCACAATCAAGACAATCAAGTCTCTATATCCTCCATAATGGTAGTTCTATATTCTGTTAACATTTATTTAACCCTTTATTTAACCAGGCAAGTCAGTTTGAGAACGAATTCTTATTTTCAATGAGGGCCGGGGAACAGTGGGTTAACTGCCTTGTTCAGGGGAACAGTGGGTTAACTGCCTTGTTCAGGGGAACAGTGGGTTAACTGCCTTGTTCAGGGGAACAGTGGGTTAACTGCCTTGTTCAGGGGAACAGTGGGTTAACTGCCTTGTTCAGGGGAACAGTGGGTTAACTGCCTTGTTCAGGGGAACAGTGGGTTAACTGCCTTGTTCAGGGGAACAGTGGGTTAACTGCCTTGTTCAGGGGAACAGTGGGTTAACTGCCTTGTTCAGGGGAACAGTGGGTTAACTGCCTTGTTCAGGGGAACAGTGGGTTAACTGCCTTGTTCAGGGGAACAGTGGGTTAACTGCCTTGTTCAGGGGAACAGTGGGTTAACTGCCTTGTTCAGGGGAACAGTGGGTTAACTGCCTCGTTCAGGGGAACAGTGGGTTAACTGCCTCGTTCAGGGGAACAGTGGGTTAACTGCCTCGTTCAGGGGAACAGTGGGTTAACTGCCTCGTTCAGGGGAACAGTGGGTTAACTGCCTCGTTCAGGGGAACAGTGGGTTAACTGCCTCGTTCAGGGGAACAGTGGGTTAACTGCCTCGTTCAGGGGAACAGTGGGTTAACTGCCTCGTTCAGGGGAACAGTGGGTTAACTGCCTCGTTCAGGGGAACAGTGGGTTAACTGCCTCGTTCAGGGGAACAGTGGGTTAACTGCCTCGTTCAGGGGAACAGTGGGTTAACTGCCTCGTTCAGGGGAACAGTGGGTTAACTGCCTTGTTCAGGGGAACAGTGGGTTAACTGCCTTGTTCAGGGGCAGAACGACAGAGTTGTACCTTGTCAGCTCATAACTGTCTGTGATATACAGCAGTAAACAAATCATGTTATGTTATATGACAAAACATTAGTCCTACCTGGGGCTCGATCATCCAGGGTTGATTTGGTCTGGGGCCCGTAGGAGGACCAGTGAAGGTGTAGGCTGAGAACACAGGGATCCTGTTGGTCGTGTCGTACAGAGTTGCAAACCTGTAGGTGTTGTTGAACTTCTGGCAGATCAGCTTGTAGCGGTTCTGGTCCTGGACTGTCCCACCAACCAAAATACCTGGGAGATTAGGAGTTGTCCCCTTCAGGAAGAACTTATCATAGTCTATAACATAACTGAACTTCTCCACTACACGAGAGAGAGCAGGAGGAAGGAGAGAGAGAAGGAGGAGAGTAGAGAGATGATTCAATACCCCCATCATCACCTGAAGACTGTACACCACAGAGACAAAGATGAAGCTACAGAGACCAGTTGGTAGACTGTAGACTGCTGAGCTGAGTCAGGACAGACTGCTTTAAATAGTTATTACAGAGACCAGTTGGTAGACTGGAGAGACTGTTGATCTGAGTCAGGACAGACTGCTTTAAATAGTTATTACAGAGACCAGTTGGTAGACTGCAGACTGTTGAGCTGCGTCAGGACAGACTTATTTAAATAGTTATTTCAGAGATCAGTTGGTAGACTGGAGAGACTGCTGATCCGAGGCAGGATTTTTAGCACGTATTTTTCTTAAAAATCAATTGTTGGTTCAGGTCTTGTAAGTCAGTATTTCACTGTAAGGTCTACTAGACCTGTAGTATTCAGCATTTCAGTGTAAGGTCTACTAAACCTGTAGTATTCAGCATTTCACTGTAAGGTCTACTAGACGTGTAGTATTCAGCATTTCACTGTAAGGTCTACTAGACCTGTAGTATTCAGCATTTCACTGTAAGGTCTACTAGACCTGTAGTATTCAGCATTTCACTGTAAGGTCTACTAAACCTGTAGTATTCAGCATTTCACTGTAAGGTCTACTAGACGTGTAGTATTCAGCATTTCACTGTAAGGTCTACACATGTAGTATTCAGCATTTCACTGTAAGGTCTACATATGTAGTATTCAGCATTTCACTGTAAGGTCTACACATGTAGTATTCAGCATTTCACTGTAAGGTCTACACATGTAGTATTCAGCATTTCACTGTAAGGTCTACACATGTAGTATTCGGCGCATCTGACAAATACAATTTGATTTGTTACACATGAAAACATGTTGTGAACCTGGTGTGACATTATTGAAACTGTGCTGACACCTAGTGGACATGAAGAAGAACTACCACTCAACTATAACCTTAAAACAGATGGGATGCTTTACATACGTTTCTCTTTTTTATTAGACACTAATATATATGTCCAATAAACAGACATTCAAAGTCGGAATGTAAAGTCGGAATGTAAAGTCAGAATGTAAAGTCGGAATGTAAAGTCGGAATTTAAAGCACAAACGACTGGAAAATTCTTCAAAATCAGCTGTAGTGAGTCGAGCATCTTGAGGTTACCTGAAATAGGCCAAAACATATATTTTAACATTTCTCATTTATTTAATATTTATTTAACTAGGCAAAATAAACTCAACAACATCGACACAAGTTACCTGCTATATTTGGGAAATAATTCACAAAGAGAGAACTTGGCTAAATACAATGTATGTTTCTGTAGTACGAGTAGGCTGATATATACCGTGTCATCGGTAACAATTGTGTACAAGTCACCGAGCAAATAAAATATTGGAGCTAGTAGTCATTAGTTAAGTTACATGTTAACCATAGAGATAGCCTAATAGAGGCGCAGTAGAGTTCACCTGCCGAATGCCGACACACCGGAAATAATAACTAAAACAACGAACGAGAGACGGTGGAGGCTACCAGAATGAAGACAGACAGGTTTCGGAATAAACGTGGTGAGTAAAAAAACGGAATTACATAAGCCACTTCCTGCCCGGTATCTTATTGCGCCGCTATACAACCTTGTTATTTACAGCGCTTTTGGAACAGATTCCTATAGGAACGTTCCACCAATTATACCCACCTTGACAGGCTAACCATGTGTATGTGACCAATACAAGGTTATTTGACAGGCTGGTGGTGTGTGTGTTGAGAGAGCAGTACAGTTATTGGCTCCCTTCGTGAACACTACTAACACGCAGTGAAACACCGCTTCCCAGTCAGTACTGACCGCTGGGCGGTGATCAAACACATCGAGTGGTTCCGGTGGCGAGTTTGACGCAATTTCTTCAGCAAAGAGGGGGATACTTGGAGGGTGTGTTTGCAGCAGACAGATCAGCGGTTTCAGGTCACTGTATCCTGTCGTGCAGATTGATTGACATGACTTCTGTCTTTAACGGGACAATATGGAGACTTATTCGGCCTGCGGGTTGTGGACACTTTTAATGTACATCATTAGTATATCATCAACATCAAGAGACACAGGCGGTAAGTACGTTTCCTAGCTAGTGATAATGTGGGTTTTGCAGTTGTAACGTTACTATCTTATTCCGGATCATTTGTCTCCGTTCACCTAAAAGAGACGTTCATTCGTCTCCCAAACAGTGAAGTGATCCAGGGGACTTTAATGAGGACCAGCCAACCTTTAGATACAGGATGCAGTGATGAGTATTAAACTGCCACCTGTGATAAAGCGAAGGGTGTTATGGTAAACTGCAAATGGCATACATCAAGCTCTGATGAACTGTCTGGAAAAACATGAACTGGATATTAGACAGCAGATAATGTCAACTTTGGAAAACACCTCTCCGTTTACCAGTTATTGAGCAGTGACAACAATCTCATTCTGAAAGCTAATTACCCAGCTCACATAGCTCATAATGCCTGCAAACACGCCTGCGATCAGCTGTCAGTGGATATGGAGACAATTGTTTTACAGATCTACAGGCACTTATCAGTATCTGCTTCCTGAAGAGAGGAACTGCGTGCATTGTATTGTCTTTGTTGACATTGAGTGGCGTGAAATTCTGCGACATGTTTGCACACTATTGGCTCTGTTCATCCAGCTGGCGATCGTCTCCTGCAAAGCTGGCCAGCTCTTACATCATACTTCAGGTCGATTGGGGAGACCTGTCCTGTGGCACTGAAGAGTATTTTTGAGTATGAAGAAAAAACGGAAGCTGCTGAGATTTATCTGTGATTTTTCCACAACGTACGGTGTGTTTTTGACCAACTCATAAAAAAAGCCAGTGAGAAGTGGAGCAGTTTTCCAAAACCTAGGGAAAGACAAGGTTTTTTTTCTTCTGTTTTTTTTGTAGAGGATTTTCTCTCTGATGACCATTAAATGGTCAGACTCAAGAAACAGATGCAGCACAGAGATAATCAAAAATGAACCTCAAATATCTGTAAACTGTGACTTGTCATGTAAGGACTTCTCTCTGGCTGCAAAAGGACAAAGGACTGCTTGATTCAGTCAAGAGCAGCACAAAATATCCATGGAAACAGTAGACTTGGTGAGTGACTCTTTTCCTCTTTTGCATTTGAAATGTTTGTTTATTTTTTTGCTGTAAAGGATCCAAATTGTGATTTCTTTGATCATTTATTTGGAGGTTTATTCACATAAGTTTACATAATGATAGAGTTTTTAGTAAAGCTATAGACTAAATGGAATATAAAACTGTTTGCCTTTCCAATTGAATCTGAATATACAGAGTATATTAATTCACACAACACCATACCCACACCGCCGTGGCACCGTGCACTGGCACGCCACCTTTTGGCCCGTATTTGGTAGTGAGAAAGTTGGCAACCCTACTTGCACAGGAAAATGTGTGACGTGTTCCTTATTTTGCCCCTCTGTGGTTAGCCCCCACCCAGGGGGTAGATTTGGCTTTTTTGTGTGGTGGAAAATGCAGACACTTCTTTGGATGTTTGCTACTCTCTAGTGGTCATCTTGGGTAAGTGCACCTCCAGTGGTCATCTTGGGTAAGTGCACCTCCAGTGGTCATCTTGGGTAAGTGTACCTCCAGTGGTCATCTTGGGTAAGTGCACCTCCAGTGGTCATCTTGGGTAAGTGCACCTCCAGTGGTCATCTTGGGTAAGTGCACCTCCAGTGGTCATCTTGGGTAAGTGCACCTCCAGTGGTCATCTTGGGTAAGTGCACCTCCAGTGGTCATCTTGGGTAAGTGCACCTCCAGTGGTCATCTTGGGTAAGTGCACCTCCAGTGGTCATCTTGGGTAAGTGCACCTCCAGTGGTCATCTTGGGTAAGTGCACCTCCAGTGGTCATCTTGGGTAAGTGCACCTCCAGTGGTCATCTTGGGTAAGTGCACCTCCAGTGGTCATCTTGGGTAAGTGCAACAGGACGCCTGAACTAAACCTAAATCAAGTCATACAGTTGGATGCTGCGTCTCAATCCCGAGGAAATTTAAAGTGCTGCCTTCTAAAGTGCCTTTATTTGGTTGATTTTGAAGGCCACGTCGATGTATCCGTTGCCGGGGAGGCTATCCCATAATGCACTGGAAGGTAGTTCATTAGGGTCCTTTAGGAGGGGAGCTGTTCTGAGATCATACTGCTGGTGTCCTTTACAAAGGAGGGGAGCTGTTCTGAGACCTTACTGCTGGTGTCCTTTACAAAGGAGGGGAGCTGTTCTGAGTCCATACTGCTGGTGTCCTATAGGAGGGGAGCTGTTCTGAGACCATACTGCTGGTGTCCTTTAGGAGGGGAGCTGTTCTGAGACCATACTGCTGGTGTCCTTTAGGAGGGGAGCTGTTCTGAGACCATACTGCTGGTGTCCTTTAGGAGGGGAGCTGTTCTGAGACCATACTGCTTGTGTCCTTTACAAAGGAGGGGAGCTGTTCTGAGACCATACTGCTGGTGTCCTTTAGGAGGGGAGCTGTTCTGAGACCATACTGCTGGTGTCCTTTAGGAGGGGAGCTGTTCTGAGATCATACTGCTGGTGTCCTTTACAAAGGAGGGGAGCTGTTCTGAGACCTTACTGCTGGTGTCCTTTAGGAGGGGCGCTGTTCTGAGATCATACTGCTGGTGTCCTTTACAAAGGAGGGGAGCTGTTCTGAGACCTTACTGCTGGTGTCCTTTACAAAGGAGGGGAGCTGTTCTGAGACCATACTGCTGGTGTCCTTTACAAAGGAGGGGAGCTGTTCTGAGATCATACTGCTGGTGTCCTTTACAAAGGAGGGGAGCTGTTCTGAGACCATACTGCTGGTGTCCTTTAGGAGGGGAGCTGTTCTGAGACCATACTGCTGGTGTCCTTTAGGAGGGGAGCTGTTCTGAGATCATACTGCTGGTGTCCTTTAGGAGGGGAGCTGTTCTGAGACCATACTGCTGGTGTCCTTTAGGAGGGGAGCTGTTCTGAGACCATACTGCTGGTGTCCTTTACAAAGGAGGGGAGCTGTTCTGAGTCCATACTGCTGGTGTCCTTTACAAAGGAGGGGAGCTGTTCTGAGTCCATACTGCTGGTGTCCTTTACAAAGGAGGAGAGCTGTTCTGAGACCATACTGCTGGTGTCCTTTAGGAGGGGAGCTGTTCTGAGACCATACTGCTGGTGTCCTTTAGGAGGGGAGCTGTTCTGAGATCATACTGCTGGTGTCCTTTAGGAGGGGAGCTGTTCTGAGACCATACTGCTGGTGTACTTTACAAAGGAGGGGAGCTGTTCTGAGACCATACTGCTGGTGTCCTTTACAAAGGAGGGGAGCTGTTCTGAGTCCATACTGCTAGTGTCCTTTACAAAGGAGGGGAGCTGTTCTGAGATCATACTGCTGGTGTCCTTTACAAAGGAGAGGAGCTGTTCTGAGACCATACTGCTGGTGTCCTTTAGGAGGGGAGCTGTTCTGAGACCATACTGCTGGTGTACTTTACAAAGGAGGGGAGCTGTTCTGAGACCATACTGCTGGTGTCCTTTACAAAGGAGGGGAGCTGTTCTGAGACCTTACTGCTGGTGTCCTTTACAAAGGAGGGGAGCTGTTCTGAGACCTTACTGCTGGTGTCCTTTACAATGGAGGGGAGCTGTTCTGAGACCATACTGCTGGTGTCCTTTAGGAGGGGAGCTGTTCTGAGACCATACTGCTGGTGTCCTTTACAAAGGAGGGGAGCTGTTCTGAGACCATACTGCTGGTGTCCTTTACAAAGGAGGGGAGCTGTTCTGAGACCATACTGCTGGTGTCCTTTACAAAGGAGGGGAGCTGTTCTGAGACCATACTGCTGGTGTCCTTTAGGAGGGGAGCTGTTCTGAGACCATACTGCTGGTGTCCTTTACAAAGGAGGGGAGCTGTTCTGAGACCATACTGCTGGTGTCCTTTACAAAGGAGGGGAGCTGTTCTGAGACCATACTGCTGGTGTCCTTTACAAAGGAGGGGAGCTGTTCTGAGACCATACTGCTGGTGTCCTTTAGGAGGGGAGCTGTTCTGAGACCATACTGCTGGTGTCCTTTACAAAGGAGGGGAGCTGTTCTGAGACCATACTGCTGGTGTCCTTTACAAAGGAGGGGAGCTGTTCTGTGAGTGGTCTAATAAAAAAGTCAACAAAAGTAGATAGAGGGGCCGTTACTGCATCAATCCCCGTTACAATATGGCGCCCTGGAGGTTTTGTAACATTCTTGTGTAATTTCGGCAAAGTATAGAGAGTGGCAATTTTAGGGTGTTGAATTTTAGGGTGTTGAATTTTAGGGTGTTGAATTTTAGGGTGTTGAAAAGCCCAAAAGTCGTGTTATTTTTTGGGGATTTGACCAGAACTTAAATACCCATCTAGGACAGTAAAGATAGTATTCTGAGATTGGGCAGTGGGGTCACTTCTGAGTTTCTTGTAAAAAGTGTTGTCAAGTAGTTGTCTATGACAGACACTTACATAAACAGTCCTATCCATGAGTACAACCGACCCACCCTTATCAGCAGGGAGGGTAAATACTGACTATCGGATTGTAACTCAAGCAAAGCTTGTTTTTCATCCTGTTTGTTCTTAAGGAGATTAACACCACATTTTTCAACGAGTCTGCAATATGTCTCAATAGAGAGATTGTGATTGGCTGGAGGTACAACCAACATGTTCAGTTGAAATATCACGATTTGAGGATCTTAAGTATTCCCTTAAACGGATGTTTCTAAAAAATAAATAAAAATACGTGACTTAAACATGTCTATCTTCACATCGAAATCGTTGCACTGAGTTGTAGACACAAAATATAAGCCATTACAGGCTGTTGCTGAGTGGTGGTGTGTGTGTTGAGAGAGCACTACAGTTATTGTCTCCCTTCGTGTACACTATTAGCACGTGGGGAAACACCGCTTACCAGTAACGACCGACCGCTGGGCGGTGATCGGTCACATCGGGTGGTTCGCGTAGCGAGTTTGGGCAAAAGGGGGCGGTTACCGCAGGTTGAGGGCACAGTGTGTTTGTAGCAGCGAGAAACAAGGAGCTCAGCGGTTTAACTCTCGTGATGTGGTTTGTGTTTGTAGCAGGAGGTGCCGCTTGGGCGTAGGTGACTTTCTTTAGTGGACAATACATGCTTGCTATAGAGAGTGTAAAGAGGAGGATACTTGGGAGGCTGCTATTAGACAGTGTATTTGCAGCAGCTCAGCGGTTTGACGTCACTGTATCGTGTCGCAGATAGATTGACATGATCCTGTAGTTCTACATGACTTCTGTCTTTAACGGGACAATATGGAGACTTATTCGGTCTGCGGGTTGTGGACACTTTTAATGAACATCATTAGTATATCATCAACATCAAGAGACACAGGCGGTAAGTACGTTTACTAGCTAGTGATAATGTGGGTTTTGCAGTTGTAACGTTACTTTCTAATACACAGGATCTGTAGAATGGAACAGGGTTGGGTCCCGGTTTCCCAAAACCATCAGATAGGATCCTATGATTCTAACGATACACTGAGCCTTACGATGCTTCTTGTCGTGTACACAATCTGGGTGGGTATAATTTATAATGTAATGAAACAGCAGGGAGCAGGTCTCGAACCCTCGACCCCCTAGCCCGAGGTCCGGCGCGATAGCGATTGTGCCACAAAAGCGTGCTCGTGCGGCAGCGTCGATTCCCGCGCTTATAAACCCAGGGTCGTTACAATAATTTAAAAGAGAGAAAGAAAAAAAGAGGAGCCTTTGTTATTGTTTAACAGCTGATTGCCGCTTTAAAGAAATGTCTGCAGGTAACTGTTCAGGAGAACTATTAAAGGCCCAGTGCAGTCAAAAATGTGTTTTCCCCCTGTGTTTTATATTTTCACACTGAGGTTGGAATAATGCTGTGAAATTGTGATAATGATGATTATGCCATTTTAGTGTTGGAGCTGTTTGAAAAGACCACATGAAATTTCAGCCTGTTTTGGTGGGATGGAGTTTTGTCTTTCCATGGTGACATCACCATGAGGTAAATTAGTTAATAGACCAATAAGAAAGAGTTCCAAACCTCTCTGCCAATAACAGCTCGTTTTCAGTTTCCCCTCCCCACTCAGACCACTCCCAGACAGTCCAAGATAAATTATTGCTTGAGAAAAGTCTCTTTGCTAAGATTCTATTTGTGTTTCTTTTGGACCATTTTAAGTGAAAACAATCACAATAACGTCCTTAATAGTTACCCAGAATTTTTTTGATATTGAGATAAAAACGGACTTATTGGACCTTTTAAAAGTGTCTCCTGAGGTAGCCTAGCATCATGGGAAAGCTCTCACTAAAGCAGTCCTTCTCAAATAGTGGGGCGTGCCCCCCCAGAGCGATGCCAGCGCGTGTGACCCCGGGGAACATGCTTTTTTTTTTTGCCTCAGGGAGTAGTTTTTTTTTGCACCGAACAAGAGCACCGAACAAGAGCACACAGCACAGAGCAGGAGATATGAAGTGCAGATAACAAACCCTTAAAAGAGACACCATGGAAAAATATTTAACAGGGATGAAAAGAAAGGCGGAGAGACGGAGAATATGAGACAAACGTAAGTCTCCCGAAAGCTAAGACGAGGAAATATGACGACGCGTATGTAGCGCTTGGCTTCACTGTGACTACGGTGGGAGACGAGGAAAGACCGGTATGTTTACTGTGTCTAAAAATGTTGGCAGCGGACAGCATGAAGCCAAATAAATTAAGGCGTCACTTAAAGACATTACACCCCAATCACGCTGATAAGCCGCTTGAGTTTTTTTCTGCGAAAACGTGCCGAATATTGCCAACAATCGTCCCGCTTTGTGAATGCTTCTTCAGTAAACCAGCGAGCACTGCTGGCATCATATAAGGTGGCGTACCAAATTGCTCAGTGCAAAAAACCCCACTCCATAGCAGAGGAGCTGATAATGCCTGCAGCATTAGACATGGTCCCACTCCATAGCAGAGGAGCTGATACTGCCTGCAGCATTAGACATGGTCCCACTCCATAGCAGAGGAGCTGATAATGCCTGCAGCATTAGACATGGTCCCACTCCATAGCAGAGGAGCTGATACTGCCTGCAGCATTAGACATGGTCCCACTCCATAGCAGAGGAGCTGATACTGCCTGCAGCATTAGACATGGTCCCACTCCATAGCAGAGGAGCTGATACTGCCTGCAGCATTAGACATGACCCCACTACATAACAGAGGAGCTGATACTGCCTGCAGCATTAGACATGGTCCCACTCCATAGCAGAGGAGCTGATACTGCCTGCAGCATTAGACATGGTCCCACTCCATAGCAGAGGAGCTGATACTGCCTGCAGCATTAGACATGGTCCCACTCCATAGCAGAGGAGCTGATACTGCCTGCAGCATTAGACATGGTCCCATTCCATAGCAGAGGAGCTGATACTGCCTGCAGCATTAGACATGGTCCCACTCCATAGCAGAGGAGCTGATACTGCCTGCAGCATTAGACATGACCCCACTACATAACAGAGGAGATGATACTGCCTGCAGCATTAGACATGGTCCCACTCCATAACAGAGGAGCTGATACTGCCTGCAGCATTAGACATGACCCCACTCCATAGCAGAGGAGCTGATACTGCCTGCAGCATTAGACATGGTCCCACTCCATAGCAGAGGAGCTGATACTGCCTGCAGCATTAGACATGGTCCCACTCCATAGCAGAGGAGCTGATACTGCCTGCAGCATTAGACATGACCCCACTACATAACAGAGGAGATGATACTGCCTGCAGCATTAGACATGGTCCCACTCCATAGCAGAGGAGCTGATACTGCCTGCAGCATTAGACATGACCCCACTACATAACAGAGGAGCTGATACTGCCTGCAGCATTAGACATGACCCCACTACATAACAGAGGAGATGATACTACCTGCAGCATTAGACATGACCCCACTACATAACAGAGGAGCTGATACTGCCTGCAGCATTAGACATGACCCCACTACATAACAGAGGAGCTGATACTGCCTGCAGCATTAGACATGACCCCACTACATAACAGAGGAGATGATACTACCTGCAGCATTAGACATGACCCCACTACATAACAGAGGAGCTGATACTGCCTGCAGCATTAGACATCGTCTCTGTCATGCTGGATGACGCAAGTGCTGCAAAAATAAAAACTATGACTTCCTCATTTTGATTTTAAAAAAATCAGCACATTGTTTTATTCATTTTTGTTTTATAGGTCAAAGTGTTTCATATATTGTGCTCCTGAGTTAATGTTGCTGATCAATTTGAATGTATTATTATTTATTGATTATATTTAATTAAAATTTTCAGTATGAAATGGTCAAAAAATGTTTACAGTTTAAATAAGGCTTGAATTTTTTTTTAAATTTCAGGCAAATTGATGCACTTTAAGTCTTTTCTGTTACAGACTAAAAAACAATGTTAATAAAGTTATTCTTTGTTGTAAGTTGATCTATATTTCTTTCTTTTTTTGTTTTCTTTAATGTTAATAAGGATACAATGTTATGCAGAGGTGTACTTATAACAATTTTATAGACAAATGATACTATTTACAGTCGCGGCGGAGAGTTGGGGGGCGCGAAATGTTTACTTCTTCCTAGGGGGGAGCGTAACAGAAAATAATTGAGAAGCACTGCTGTAGCGTAACACCCTGTATATAGCCTATCTATGGTGTAACATAGTGGACCATATAGCCTATCTATAGTGTAACATAGTGGACCATATAGCCCATCTATGGTGTAACATAGTGGACCATATAGCCCATCTATGGTGTAACATAGTGGACCATATAGCCCTTCTATAGTGTAACATAGTGGACCATATAGCCCATCTATGGTGTAACATAGTGGACCATATAGCCCATCTATGGTGTAACATAGTGGACCATATAGCCCATCTATGGTGTAACATAGTGGACCATATAGCCCATCTATGGTGTAACATAGTGGACCATATAGCCCATCTATTATTGTAACATAGTGGACCATATAGCCCATCTATTATTGTAACATAGTGGACCATATAGCCCATCTATGGTGTATTATTGTAACATAGTGGAGCATATAGCCCATCTATAGTGTATTATTGTAACATAGTGGAGCATATAGCCCATCTATAGTGTATTATTGTAACATAGTGGAGCATATAGCCCATCTATAGTGTATTATTGTAACATAGTGGAGCATATAGCCCATCTATAGTGTATTATTGTAACATAGTGGAGCATATAGCCCATCTATAGTGTATTATTGTAACATAGTGGAGCATATAGCCCATCTATAGTGTATTATTGTAACATAGTGGAGCATATAGCCCATCTATAGTGTATTATTGTAACATAGTGGAGCATATAGCCCATCTATAGTGTATTATTGTAACACAGTGGACCATATAACCCATCTATAGTTATTGTTAAAAGAACCTCTGATAGTGAATCATAAAGCCCATCTATAGTCTATCAGATGTTCTATGAACAATAACCATTATAATCTGTAACCGATGCAGCATAGAGGCTAGAAAAAGTCCAGAAGTCTGGGGTTGGTCCATCTGCATTTATCCCATTGGACACTTCCTGATTGGTATTATTAATACATTATAAATAATGACTACATCCTGCCGTGCTTGGGAGTCCCATAGGGCGGCGCACAATTGGCCCAGCGTCGTCCAGGTTTGGCCGGGGTAGGCCGTCATTGTAAATAAGAATTTGTTCTTAGCGGACTTGCCTCGTTAAATAAAGGTTAAAATTAAAAAAAAACTATCAAATGCCCTCGAGGCACCAATTCCTCAAATCTTAAAGTGCATTGTTGAACATTCCAAACGTAAATAAACCAAAGGCTGATTTACCTAAACCACTAGACCCCAAAGGAAATATATAAAACAGTGTCATACTTGAGTAAAAGTAAAGATACCGTCATAGAAAATTACTCAACTAAAAGCCACCCAGTAAAATACTACTTGAGTAAAAGTATTTGGTTTTAAATATACTTTTCAAGTATCAAAGGTAAAATTAAGAATGTAACGAATGTGACTTTTGGGTGTCAGGGAAAATGTATGGAGTAAAAAGTACATTATTTTCTTTAGGAATGTAGTGGAGTAAAAGTTGTCAAATATAAATAGTAATATAAACATAAATAGTACAGAAACCCCCCAAAAACGTACTACTGAATGCTAATACATCAGAATGTAGTGGAGTAAAAGTTGTCAAATATAAATAGTACAGAAACCCCAAAAAACTAGGCGCCCGTATGCTAATACATCCAGTGTTTATATGCCAGTAATTCATGTATGGGTACTATCCATACTGCATATCCTGTTTATCCCCTTGGCATAGTTCTGGGTACAGTATTCAGGCCTTCCATTGTTGGTTGTGTCTAAGATGGCTACCAGGTGATAATTCTTACACAACCAGTATGGCCGATCGGTGATGTCATTACACCCGGTCACTTCCTCATATACGAACCTCTACCAAGATGGCTGTCTGTTTACATATTAGCATTGCTAGCCACACAGCATGCTAACTCGCTACAACTAATGGTGCTGGTTTTATTATTGCTATATATTCAGCCTGCTAGCCTAGCGTGCTAAGCTATTACCTTTGCTAGCTGTATATATTGTGTGCTATGTTTATCATATAAGCCCATTGCGAACACCTTACTACATAGAGCCATGATTACATGGACCTCTATTCCATATCAGGTAACTCACGCAAGCAGTGAAATGTGATTGAAAAAACGGATAAAAATACACCTTATGGAACAGCGGGCCATGTGAAGAGAGACATACACACACACGCTAGCACTCTACACACACGTACATTGTAATATTTTGTATGGTGGTATTGTACAGTGCATTCTTTGGTACCCTTTACCTGGCTCTGTAAATAAGTTATTTCAGGTTTTATTTTTAATCAATTTGCTAAAGATTCTAAAAACCTGTTTTCGCTTTGTTATCATGGGGTATTGTGATGTCATTATGGGGTATTGTGGTATCATTATGGGGTATTGTGATGTCATTATGGGGTATTGTGATGTCATTATGGGGTATTGTGTCTAGATTGATGAGGATTTTATTTAATCCATTTTAGAATACGTCTGTAAAGTAACAAAATGTGGACAAAGGGAAGGGGTGTGAATACTTTCCAAAGGCACTGTATACCTAAACCAGCACCCCCACCAGTTGATTTTCACAACGACATCTCCGGAAATCCGTTGCAGTGACAAAGAAAACTCTAGGGAGTGATTTCACCATCTTTTCATGGGGACTCAAACGCTACAGACCCGCCGCCCTCACGTCTCCTGTGATGGTCCCCGCCGAGAGGTTAAAAATCATTACTCTCTAACCCAGTCAGTGGAGGCTGGTGGGAGGAGATATAGGAGGACAGGCTCATTGTAATGGCTAGAACGGAATCACTGGAACGGAGTGAAACGTGGTTTCCATATGGGTGATGTGTTTGATACCATTCCATTGTTTCCCAAAACAAAACGATGTACCCCTTTGGGTCCCCAGGACCAAGATTGAGAAACCCTGTAACCCTCACCAACTCAGCCTCCAGATTACTGGCCCAGTTAGAGGATAGAGCACCTATTTGGCACAGTGAGAGGTCATTATGACCACAGAAACAAATCTTAGTACCTGAGAAGAGCCTGATAAGAGTCCCTACAGCAACTCCCTACGCTGACCTGTGTCGCGACCCCGGCAACACAGAAGTCTCTCACCAACTCAGCCAGGCATTGATAGCTTCTGTATGCAATAGCTGGTCCTTTCACTATATGATGTGCATTTTGTCCCTGTCAAATAAATCAGCACAGACTACGTAAACTACACCAAAGATGTCTGATAGAAAAAACTAATGCTGATGACAGTGCTATATATGGAGCGGCAGGTAGACTAGTGGTTAGAGCGTTGGGCCAGTAACCAATGTCGCTTGTTCAAATCCCTGAACCAACAAGATGTAAAATCTGCCGATGTACCCTTGAGCAAAGCACTTAACCCTAATTGTTCCTCTAAGTTGCTCTGGATAAGAGCGTCTGCTAAATGACTCAAATGTAAATATAGCCATGCATATTCCTATATAGTCATAGTTAAGGTCCTTGTAACTCCAGGATAGTGGGTTTGATTCCTGGGACCATCCAAACATGTCTGTTAAATGGCACATAATACTATTATTATAGATCATTTCACATTTAAACCGATGACAGACCGGGTTCACTGGCCTCATCTTCCTCATCTCCTTGTTCTTCTTCATTACTGACGTCAACGCTTCCTGTTTAAACGGGATGAGAGACAGGATTAGAACAGAACTGTCTAATAGCACCTCACATGAACACAGTCAACTAAGAAATATTTAAAAAACTAAACACTAACTAGTTTCATCTAGGAGTATAATATGGTTGACATCACTGGACTGGTGGAAGCTACTATGTAGTCAAGTCCTCTGTGTCACCTATTGACCGTGTAGACCAGTGGTCCCCTATTGGCCTTGTAGACCAGTGGTCCCCTATTGACCGTGTAGACCAGTGGTCCCCTATTGACCGTGTAGACCAGTGGTCACCTATTGATCGTGTAGACCAGTGGTCCCCTATTGAACGTGTAGACCAGTGGTCCCCTATTGACCGTGTAGACCAGTGGTCCCCTATTGGCCGTGTAGACCAGTGGTCCCCTATTGATCGTGTAGACCAGTGGTCCCCTATTGATCGTGTAGACCAGTGGTCCCCTATTGACCGTGTAGACCAGTGGTCCCCTATTGACCGTGTAGACCAGTGGTCCCCTATTGACCGTGTAGACCAGTGGTCCCCTATTGACCGTGTAGACCAGTGGTCCCCTATTGACCGTGTAGACCAGTGGTCCCCTATTGACCGTGTAGACCAGTGGTCCCCTATTGACCGTGTAGACCAGTGGTCCCCTATTGACCGTGTAGACCAGTGGTCCCCTATTGACCGTGTAGACCAGTGGTCCCCTATTGACCGTGTAGACCAGTGGTCACCTATTGATCGTGTAGACCAGTGGTCACCTATTGATCGTGTAGACCAGTGGTCACCTATTGATCGTGTAGACCAGTGGTCACCTATTGACCGTGTAGACCAGTGGTCCCCTATTGACCGTGTAGACCAGTGGTCCCCTATTGACCGTGTAGACCAGTGGTCCCCTATTGATCGTGTAGACCAGTGGTCACCTATTGACCGTGTAGACCAGTGGTCACCTATTGACCGTGTAGACCAGTGGTCCCCTATTGACCGTGTAGACCAGTGGTCCCCTATTGACCGTCCTTCTCATCTCTGTAAAGATGGACCTCTTTTGGTTTTAGGTCCGGTCTCTGCCACTCTACTGTCTGATACACAGCACTGACAGTGCTTCTCAGGGTGCAAGGCAGGATGACGTCATCACCAACTAAGGCCACAATGTGCTGAACTGTACCTGAAAGAAACAGATTACAGATTCATATACTTTGAGACAAAACAAGATATATGCCTACTGTATGTTGAGCAGGTTGACAGTGACTCCCACAACAGCTAAGGTAATTTAAAACATGAAATGATCTATGAACATTGACTAACATCAGCAGTCCTACAAATGTGAACTTTACTCTCATACACAATTCAATAAAGCGTCTCACTAAATAGTAGTGATCAGTTAGAATAATCGGTTTATTGATTAGTTGATCGGAGGTGTTTGAATCAATCACAGATATGAAAAAGGCTGCATTTCCACAGACCGCTGATCTCTCTTTAGTGAGAGCTTTCCCATGATGCTAGGCTACCTCAGGAGACACTTTTAAAAGCATGTTCCCCGGGGGGGGGGGCGCCCCACTATTTGAGAAGGACTGCTTTAGTGAGAGCTTTCCCATGATGCTAGGCTACCTCAGGAGACACTTTTAAAAGGTCCAATGCAGCCGTTTTTATCTCAATATCAAATCATTTCCGGGTAACTATTAAGTTAAGTTAGAGATCACATTTGACTGCACTGAACCTTTAATTGTTCTCCTGAACAGTTACCTGCAGACATTTCTTTAAAGCTGCAATCAGCTGTTGAACAATAACAAAGCCTATTCCGTGCCCTTGTTTCGGTTAAACGCTTTAGGAAGGGACTGAAGAAATGTAACCACTCAAATTCATAGACAGAGCTAATAGCAATACCTGAACATGACAGCAAAATGTTACACCTGCAAATCAGCGTACACGACAAATATACTTTGATTTGGCCTCGGTTTACAAGAAGCATCTTCAGGCTACGTTTATCGTTAGAACCGTAGGATCCTATCCGATGCTTTCGGGAAACCGGGCCCTGTCCATTCTACAGAAGCTGTGTATAATCCACATTAGCCCTAGCAAGCTAACTTACTTACCAACTGTGTCACTAGACGTTGACGATATTCTGATTATGTACATTGCCATTGTACACAACCAGCAGGGCAACGAAGTCTTCATATTGGCTGACATGCCTAGTTAAATAAAGGTTAAAAAATACAAATATATTCTGAATTTCCGAATTCTGATCCGTCGCTCGATGGTTGTTCTTTGGTGGTGTTTATCGGCAGTTGTTGTCCAATGTTATTGTTGTGTATTGATATTCTAGTGTTTTCCCGTTAGGGCACCTGTAACCCCACCTTGCTTAACTACGTTGAAACGCATTAAACAATGCCCACGTTCATTTCTACTCCCGTCTCATGTCCTGTCCTTATATTAGTTGTAGGTATCAACACAGTTGTATAAGTAATACAGTGTGCTATACAACAAAACTTTTTTTTTCGCTGTAGAAAGACGCAAACAAAACGTGGAGCCAAACGAGTAATGCAAACTTTTGATGTCAGACAGGAAGAGTTTCGCTGCCGGAAGAGGGATCACTGGAAGGAGGGTCTGGGAGTAAGGGACCGTCTGAAAAGTGTGAGAAAGAAAAATAAACCGAAAATGTCTGCATTGGTTGGAAATATAGGAACATTTGATGAATCTCTGGAACAATGGAGTTTTTACACAGAACGTTTAGAGTACTTTGTGTTGGCAAATGGAATTATAGCAGAGTCGTTGTGCCAACATTTCTGACTGTTATGGGAGGAAAAACATTCAATCTACTGCGCAGCCTAGTAACGCCTGAAAAACCTGGTGATAAATCACATGATGAAATTGTGGCTACCTTAAAATGACAGTATTCTCCCAAACCACTGATAATCGCAGAGAGATTCAGGTTTCATAAAATAAATCAAGAGGAGGGGGAATCAATCTCACAGTTTGTGGCTGTATTGAAACAGTTATCTGAACACTAAATTTGGGCGACCAATGAGTGACACAATACGTGATAGGTTAGTGGTGACATGCGCAGCGAGGCAATTCAGTAACGCCTTTTGACTGAGAGTAACTTAACATTGCAGTGAGCAATAGAAGTGAGTACGTCAATGGAAATGGCAAATAAAGACGTTTTTTTCTTGAACGGAACCCAATGATTTATGAAAACTTACTTGATGTCCTCATTGCGGGTTTACAGACGTGATCAGGGCCAGCCCTCCCATTAGACCGTCGCCTATGGCAGCACTTGAATTTGAGGCGATATTTTGACAATTGTCTGCCGCCCTCCGTCGCCCCTGTTCGGTCACTACACCGCCCTCGGCGCCCCAGCCACCAGCTCATAGTGCTGCTTCAGTTCCCTCCCCCACCCCATTCCTCCTTCTCCCGAAGTTTACTCACACTATCCTTGGTAGCTATGGTGAGGTGTGTCTTTAAATGGGATTATCCAGTTGTGAAACATTAATAAATTAATCTGCCAAATAAATGATTGTATTTTGTTTAAGTGTGTGTGTGTGAGGAAGACGATTAGTGATTAAGGCAGTAGCCTAACTTAATACGTTTTACGTACACACTTTATTAGAATACTTATGAAATGCACATTGTTATATTTGGTAACACATGTTTATTTCCCCTCGACTCCAACCCCATTCGATGCAATGTCTACATAAGGGTGCAAACGACTAACACTCACAGAGCTCTGACGAAGGCCTTGAGGCCGATACGGAAAGCTGAATAAAGAGCAGTGATACTAGCAAGAGCAGTGTGCAGGTTTCTCCTTTTTTATCAGTTTAACAACATATAAAATACAACATTATTCAGAATATCAGATAACAGGACTTATTATCCAGCTGTGTATTGTTAGGTAGCTCTGGTCCAGGGTGTTATATCCATCAAGACGGTTCAGCACCATCAAGATGCACGTCACACCCTGGACCAGAGCTAATCATTAGGACGTAGTGCAACAACATATTCCAGTTAGATACGTCCCTAATGGTCCCCTATTCCCTTTATAGTGCACTACAATAGGGTACCATTTGGGACGGAAATAAGTTCGTTCTTACAACAAAGAACCACTGGGGGGCGACAGACAACAGTAGACAACTCTGTACAATAGAAAATAAATACATAAATAAATTACATTATAATGACAATCACTGCAGACAGTGTGTGTGTGTGTGTGTGTGTGTGTGTGTGTGTGTGTGTGTGTGTGTGTGTGTGTGTGTGTGTGTGTGTGTGTGTGTGTGTGTGTGTGTGTGTGTGTGTGTGTGTGTGTCAGTATGACTCCAGTTACAATGAAAATCACTTTGTTCAACAGACCTGGAGATATTTATTGGTTTCTGATCGATCAGCAAAGTGATTGGTGACAGATTGGTAACATGGTGAGTACAGGGTTCTCCATGTTTTCTCCCAGGTCAGTGATGTATTGCTTCATCCCAAATGGAAACCTATTCCCTATGTAGTGCACTACTTTAGACCAGGGCCTATTTGACCACTATTCCCTATGTAGTGCACTACTTTAAACCAGGGCCTATTTGACCATTATTCCCTATGTAGTGCACTACTTTAGACCAGGGCCTATTTGACCATTATTCCCTATGTAGTGCAGTACTTTAGACCAGGGCCTATTTGACCATTATTCCCTATGTAGTGCTCTACTTTAGACCAGGGCCTATTTGACCATTATTCCCTATGTAGTGCTCTACTTTAGACCAGGGCCTATTTGACCATTATTCCCTATGTAGTGCACTACTTTAGACCAGGGCCTATTTGACCATTATTCCCTATGTAGTGCACTACTTTAGACCAGGACCTATTTGACCATTATTCCCTATGTAGTGCACTACTTTAGACCAGGACCTATTTGACCATTATTCCCTATGTAGTGCACTACTTTAGACCAGGACCTATTTGACCATTATTCCCTATGTAGTGCACTACTTTAGACCAGGGCCTATTTGACCATTATTCCCTATGTAGTGCACCACTTTAGACCAAGGCCTATTTGACCATTATTCCCTATGTAGTGCACTACTTTAGACCAGGACCTATTTGACCATTATTCCCTATGTAGTGCACTACTTTAGACCAGGGCCTATTTGACCACTATTCCCTATGTAGTGCACTACTTTAGACCAGGGCCTATTTGACCACTATTCCCTATGTAGTGCTCTACTTTAGACCAGGACCTATTTGACCATTATTCCCTATGTAGTGCTCTACTTTAGACCAGGGCCTATTTGACCATTATTCCCTATGTAGTGCACTACTTTAGACCAGGACCTATTTGACCATTATTCCCTATGGAGTGCACTACCTTAGACCAGGACCTATTTGACCATTATTCCCTATGTAGTGCACTACTTTAGACCAGGGCCTATTTGACCATTATTCCCTATGTAGTGCACTACTTTAGACCAGGGCCTATTTGACCATTATTCCCTATGGAGTGCACTACCTTAGACCAGGACCTATTTGACCATTATTCCCTATGTAGTGCACTACTTTAGACCAGGACCTATTTGACCATTATTCCCTATGTAGTGCACTACTTTAGACCAGGGCCTATTTGACCATTATTCCCTATGTAGTGCACCACTTTAGACCAGGGCCTATTTGACCATTATTCCCTATGTAGTGCAGTACTTTAGACCAGGGCCTATTTGACCATTATTCCCTATGTAGTGCTCTACTTTAGACCAGGGCCTATTTGACCATTATTCCCTATGTAGTGCTCTACTTTAGACCAGGGCCTATTTGACCATTATTCCCTATGTAGTGCACTACTTTAGACCAGGGCCTATTTGACCATTATTCCCTATGTAGTGCACTACTTTAGACCAGGACCTATTTGACCATTATTCCCTATGTAGTGCACTACTTTAGACCAGGACCTATTTGACCATTATTCCCTATGTAGTGCACTACTTTAGACCAGGACCTATTTGACCATTATTCCCTATGTAGTGCACTACTTTAGACCAGGGCCTATTTGACCATTATTCCCTATGTAGTGCACCACTTTAGACCAAGGCCTATTTGACCATTATTCCCTATGTAGTGCACTACTTTAGACCAGGACCTATTTGACCATTATTCCCTATGTAGTGCACTACTTTAGACCAGGGCCTATTTGACCACTATTCCCTATGTAGTGCACTACTTTAGACCAGGGCCTATTTGACCACTATTCCCTATGTAGTGCTCTACTTTAGACCAGGACCTATTTGACCATTATTCCCTATGTAGTGCTCTACTTTAGACCAGGGCCTATTTGACCATTATTCCCTATGTAGTGCACTACTTTAGACCAGGACCTATTTGACCATTATTCCCTATGGAGTGCACTACCTTAGACCAGGACCTATTTGACCATTATTCCCTATGTAGTGCACTACTTTAGACCAGGGCCTATTTGACCATTATTCCCTATGTAGTGCACTACTTTAGACCAGGGCCTATTTGACCATTATTCCCTATGGAGTGCACTACCTTAGACCAGGACCTATTTGACCATTATTCCCTATGTAGTGCACTACTTTAGACCAGGACCTGCACTACATAAGGAATAGGGTGCCATTTGGGACACAGGCACTAAGAATGGTTATTATTCCAGACAATGCAGGGCTGCGTTCAGTACATTAAACTAAATAGTATGTTCAGTACATTAAACTAAATAGTATGTTCAGTACATTAAACTAAATAGTATGTTCAGTACATTAAACTAAATAGTATGTTCAGTACATTAAAACGTAATGGAGCGTTCAGTTGAATAGAAATGGTGTCGTACTGAACAACCAGCTGAAGAAACGGGGAGCGGTTGGGTGAAACTGAAAGCCCGAACCACCACATTTAACCATGGCAAGGAGACTGGTAATATGGCAGAGTATAAACAGTGCAGTTATTCACTTCACAAGGCAATCAAACCCAGCTCAACGTCATTATAGAGATAAAGTGGAGTCGCAATTCAACGTCTCAGACATGAGCAGGGACTACAGACAATCACGGACTACAAAAGAAAAACCAGTAACGTCACCGAGACTGACGTCTTGCTTCCGGACAGGATAAACACATTCTTTGCACGCTTTGAGGACTTCCTGACGGGCCGTCCCCAGGTGGTGAAGGTAGGAAACATCACCTCCACTCCGCTGATCTTCAACACTGGGGCACCACAAGGGTGCGTGCTCATCCCCCTCCTGTACTCCCTGTTCACACATGACTGCGAGGCCAAGTACACCTCCTACTCAATCATCAAGTTTGCAGATGACACAACAGTAGTAGGCTTGATTACCAACGATGACGAGACAGCCTACAGGGAGGAGGTGAGGGCTCTGGGAGTGTGATGCCTGGGAAACAACCTCTCACTCAACGTCAACAAAACATCAACCACCCGAGCCACTGCCTCTTCACCCCGCTACCATCCAGAAGGCAAGGTCAGTACAGGTGCATCAAGCTGGGACCAAGACACTGAAAAACAGCTTCTATCTCAAGGCCATCCAGACTGTTAAACAGCCATCACAAGCACATTAGAGGCTGCTGCCTATAGACATAGATTACGAATCACTGGCCACTTTAATAATGTTTACATATATCTGGCATTACTCATCTCATATGTATATGCTGTTTTCAATACTCTTCTACAGTATCTTAGTCACTTAACAAATCCACTCGGTCTTTCAAAAAGTTGCTGCTGGCTTATCAGCTTTTCCCTTTTTTTATAGTCCTGGTCCTCAGAACGTTTACTGGGATCTATTTACATTTTGGACAGTGTTCCACGTACTGGAAACAGATTATTGTTTTAGATGACATTACCTTCATCCTTAAGTCACTGGTGTTATTCACACTATCGAAATTAAGAAATAGTGATTGGTAATCGTCAAAAACTTGTCTTTTTCAATTATTCATACCTCTGTTCCAAATTTTTCCACTGTGTCCTTTACAGCCTGAGTTCAGTGAATACCACTCACTTTCACTGGTGGCTTATCAATGGGTCCACAGCAAGCTTATCTTTAACCCAAACACCAGATGGCAGCATCTCATTTCATATCAGTCCCAAGGCTCAATCCCTCTGATCATCATGTAACCTTGTATTTAAACATTAGCTTCTTCAAATGACTCCAATATTTCCTTATTAGACTGCTAGCTGAAAGCAACTAATAACATATTTCCTTATTAGACTGCTAGCTGAAACCAACTAATAACATATTTCCTTATTAGACTGCTAGCTGAAAGCAACTAATAACATATTTCCTTATTAGACTGCTAGCTGAAAGCAACTAATAACATATTTCCTTATTAGACTGCTAGCTGAAAGCAACTAATAACATATTTCATTATTAGACTGCTAGCTGAAAGCAACTAATAACATATTTCATTATCAGACTGCTAGCTGAAAGCAACTAATAACATATTTCATTATTAGACTGCTAGCTGAAAGCAACTAATAACATATTTCATTATTAGACTGCTTGCTGAAAGCAACTAATAACATTTTTCCATTCATCTACTGTCGACACTCATTACATTTGACCTCAACTGATAGACCACGAGGACCATGAATCTTTCCACTTGTCTTCATCACTGTCTTTGTTACTTTCACTAGTCTCCATGTACACTACCATTCAAACGTCTGGGGTCACTTAGAAATCTCCTTGTTTTTTAAAGAAAAGCACATTTTTTGGTCCATTAAAATAACCACAAATTGATCAGAAATACAGTGTAGACATTGTTAATGTTGTAAATGACTATTGTAGCTGGAAACAGCTGATTAGTTATGGAATATCTGCATAGGCGTACAGTGGCCCATTATCAGCAACCATCACTCCTGTGTTCCGATGGCACGTTGTGTTAGCTAATCCATGCTGATCATTTTAAAAGGCTAATTGATCATTAGAAAACCCTTTTGTAATGATGTTAGCACAGCTGAAAACTGTTGATCTGATTAAAGAAGCAATAAAACTGGCCTTCTTTAGACTAGTTGAGTATCTGGAGCATCAGCATTTGTGGGTTTGATTACAGGCTCAAAATGGCCAAAAACAAAGAACTTTCTTCTGAAACTCGTCAGTCTATTCTTGTTCTGAGAAATGAAGGCGATTCAATGCGAGAAATTGCCAAGAACCTGAAGATCTCGTACAATGCTGTGTACTACTCCCTTCGCAGAACAGCGCAATCTGGCTCTAACCAGAATAGAAAGAGGAATGGGAGGCCCCGGTGCACAACTGAGCAAGACGACAAGGACATTAGTGTCTAGTTTGAGAAACAGATGCCTCACAAGTCAACAACTGGCAGCTTTGTTAAATAGTGCCCACAAAACACCAGTCTCAACGTCAACAGTGAAGAGGCGACTCCGGGATGCTGAACTTCTAGGCAGTCCTAATACACTGGTCCAACAATATATTTCAGGTGATTATAGGTAAACCAATCCCTCCTAATATACTGGTCCAACAGTATGTTTCAGGTGATTATAGGTAAACCAATCCCTCCTAATACACTGGTCCAACAGTATGTTTCAGGTGATTATAGGTAAACCAATCCCTCCTAATATACTGGTCCAACAGTATATTTCAGGTGATTATAGGTAAACCAATCCCTCCTAATATACTGGTCCAACAGTATATTTCAGGTGATTATAGGTAAACCAATCCCTCCTAATATACTGGTCCAACAGTATATTTCAGGTGATTATAGTTAAACCAATCCCTCCTAATATACTGGTCCAACAGTATATTTCAGGTGATTATAGTTAAACCAATCCCTCCTAATATACTGGTCCAACAGTATATTTCAGGTGATTATAGGTAAACCAATCCCTCCTAATATACTGGTCCAACAGTATATTTCAGGTGATTATAGGTAAACCAATCCCTCCTAATATACTGGTCCAACAGTATATTTCAGGTGATTATAGGTAAACCAATCCCTCCTAATATACTGGTCCAACAGTATATTTCAGGTGATTATAGGTAAACCAATCCCTCTTAATATACTGGTCCAACAGTATATTTCAGGTGATTATAGGTAAACCAATCCCTCCTAATATACTGGTCCAACAGTATATTTCAGGTGATTATAGGTAAACCAATCCCTCCTAATATACTGGTCCAACAGTATAGTTCAGGTGATTATAGGTAAACCAATCCCTCCTAATATACTGGTCCAACAGTATATTTCAGGTGATTATAGGTAAACCAATCCCTCCTAATATACTGGTCCAACAGTATATTTCAGGTGATTATAGGTAAACCAATCCCTCCTAATATTCTGGTCCAACAGTATATTTCAGGTGATTATAGGTAAACCAATCCCTCCTAATATACTGGTCCAACAGTATAGTTCAGGTGATTATAGGTAAACCAATCCCTCCTAATATACTGGTCCAACAGTATATTTCAGGTGATTATAGGTAAACCAATCCCTCCTAATATACTGGTCCAACAGTATGTTTCAGGTGATTATAGGTAAACCAATCCCTACTATTGGAAACACCACTGTGCTCCCATTGATTAATGTTAACCGGTTAGATTCATTGTTATCAGGAAGAAATAGTTCTGCCAAATTGAACACCAACATTTTGTGGCTGAGGAGGACAAGAGGTCTTTCACCATTAATGCTCGGCTGGAAAACAGACAGTCCTTCACAGAGATGTTTTAATAAGGTCTCTTACCTTCTTTAAGATGTGGCCAGAGGGATGTCTGAGTCCATCTGGGTCACGGCACCAAATGTTGTAGAAGATTAGATCCAAAGATGAAGGCAGAGACTTTTTAATTGAATAGAAAGATCTTTAATCAAGCAGCTGCAGAGGAGATGATTGTGATTTCACAGGGAAGAACCCCCTGAGTAAATGGTTCCATGTCCCTTATATAGTGGGAGGTGATAATACCATCAGATTGTTACAGTTATTTATAGCAGCAACAGTTCCAGAACACAATGGCCTTGTGTTTAAGGTCCAGACACACCAGGACTCTATGAAAGGCATCACATCACAGTCCAACACAGAACATGTCCCTTGAGAAGTTACAACAGTTCAACACAAATTCTGCCACCACAACTAGCTTTCACTCACATGTGAGGGGCTGATGCTCATTGGCTAAGACTCAATTTGCTAGGGGGGGTGAAATGTAGGGAAACAGTAATTCTGCTCATAGATTCTATATGTATGAACGACACATTGATACATCAAGCACAAAGTGGGAGGTTTAAAATATACTTTCTTAGTCGCCAAAATAACAGAGCTGGTCTTTAATGTTTATAACCCTTAAACTTGTTTAATTATAAACATTAATATAACCCTTATTATAACCCTTAATATAACCATTATAACCCTTATTATAACCATTATAACCCTTATTATAACCATTATAACCCTTATTATAACCATTATAACCCTTATTATAATCATTATAACCCTTATTATAACCATTATAACCCTTATTATAACCTTTATAACCCTTATTATAACCATTATAACCCTTATTATAACCATTATAACCCTTATTATAACCTTTATAACCCTTAAACTTGTTTAATTATAACCATTATAACCCTTAAACTTGTTTAATTATAACCATTATAACCCTTATTATAACCATTATAACCCTTATTATAACCATTATAACCCTTATTATAACCTTTATAACCCTTAAACTTGTTTAATTATAACCATTATAACCCTTAAACTTGTTTAATTATAACCATTATAACCCTTATTAGAACCATTATAACCATTATAACCCGTATTATAACCATTATAATAACCATTATAACCATTATAACCTAACCATTATAACCCTTAAACTTGTTTAATTATAACCATTATAACCATTATTATAACCTTTATAACCCTTAAACTTGTTTAATTATAACCATTATAACCCTTAAACTTGTTTAATTATAACCATTATAACCCTTATTAGAACCATTATAACCCTTATTATAACCCGTATTATAACCATTATTATAACCATTATAACCATTATAACCCTTATTATAACCATTATAACCCTTAAACTTGTTTAATTATAACCATTATAACCCTTATTATAACCATTATAACCCTTATTATAACCATTATAACCCTTATTATAACCATTATAACCCTTATTATAACCATTATAACCCTATTATAACCATTATAACCCTTATTATAACCATTATAACCCTTAAACTTGTTTAATTATTATTATTACCATGGCTTATAACACTTATTACTAAACCCTTATAACAATTATAACCCTTATAATGCTGGATAATAACCCAAATTATTTAACCCTTATAAACATTATAACTTAACCCTTATAACCATTAAACCCTAAAAACCCTTGGAACTTATGGAATGTGTACTCAATAGTTGTGGGAATTACTACTGGACAAAACTCATCACTTTTCATCACAGTCACAATCACATCCATCCTCGTCATCACATTCCTTTAACTCCCCTGATGTTCTCTCCATCTTATTGCCATCTATCCTCCTCATCACATTCCTTTAACTCAGCCTCTCTCTGCTTTTTGCTTTCACTATCTTTATGCTCGGCTCCCCGCTCCTCTTTTCCCCTGTCTCATCCTGTTCTACTCTCTCTGTTCCTCCCTGTCTCATCCTGTTCTACTCTCTCTGTTCCTCCCTGTCTCATCCTGTTCTACTCTCTCTGTTCCTCCCTGTCTCATCCTGTTCTACTCTCTCTGTTCCTCCCTGTCTCATCCTGTTCTACTCTCTCTCTCTGTTCCTCCCTGTCTCATCCTGTTCTACTCTCTCTCTCTGTTCCTCCCTGTCTCATCCTGTTCTACTCTCTCTGTTCCTCCCTGTCTCATCCTGTTCTACTCTCTCTGTTCCTCCCTGTCTCATCCTGTTCTACTCTCTCTGTTCCTCCCTGTCTCATCCTGTTCTACTCTCTCTCTCTGTTCCTCCCTGTCTCATCCTGTTCTACTCTCTCTCTGTTCCTCCCTGTCTCATCCTGTTCTACTCTCTCTGTTCCTCCCTGTCTCATCCTGTTCTACTCTCTCTCTGTTCCTCCCTGTCTCATCCTGTTCTACTCTCTCTCTGTTCCTCCCTGTCTCATCCTGTTCTACTCTCTCTCTGTTCCTCCCTGTCTCATCCTGTTCTACTCTCTCTCTGTTCCTCCCTGTCTCATCCTGTTCTACTCTCTCTCTGTCCTCCCTGTCTCATCCTGTTCTACTCTCTCTGTTCCTCCCTGTCTCATCCTGTTCTACACTGAAGAGGATATGTAGATTAATAACTGAAGGAGGATATAACTTAAAGAGGATAATGTA
>NC_052342.1:26406572-26507962 GCF_016432855.1 Salvelinus namaycush | reverse complement strand
CCCTGCACCGCTCCCTACTACGCCCATGGGAGGGCAGAGAGAGAGTAGACAGGATGAGACAGGGAGGAAAGAGAGAGAGAGAGGAGAACAGGATGAGACAGGGAGGAACAGGAGAGAGAGAGGAGAACAGGATGTAGACAGGAGGACAGAGAGAGAGAGAGTAGAAAGGATGAGAAGGGAGGAACAGGAGAGAGTAGAACAGATGAGAGCGGGGAAAGAAGAGTAGAACAGAGATGAGACAGGGAGAACGAGAGAGAGTAGAACAGGATGAGACAGGGAGGAACAGAGAGAGTAGAACAGGATGAGACAGGGAGGAACAGAGAGAGAGAAGAGAGAGTAGAACAGGATGAGACAGGGAGGAACAGAGAGAGGAGAAGAACAGGATGAGACAGGGAGAACAGAGAAGAGAGAGTGAACCGGATGAGACAGGGAGGAACAGGAGAGAGTAGAACAGGATGAGACAGAGAGGAACAGAGAGAGAGAGAGAGAGTAGAACAGGATGAGACAGAGAGGAACAGAGAGAGAGAGAGAAACAGGATGAGACAGAGAGGAACAGAGAGAGAGAGAGAAACAGGATGAGACAGGGAGGAACAGAGAGAGAAGAGTATAAACAGGATGAGACAGGGAGGAACAGAGAGAGTAGAACAGGGTGAGACAGGGAGGAACGAGAGAGAGTAGAACAGGATGAGACAGGGAGGAAACAGAGAGAGAGTAGAACAGGATGAGACAGGGAGGAACAGAGAGAGAGTAGAACAGGAATGAGAGCAGGGAGGAACAGAGAGAGAGATAGAAACAGATGAGACAGGGAGGAACAGAGAGAGTAGAAACAGGATGGACAGGGAGGAACGAGAGAAGAGCATTATATCCTCTACATATCCTCTTCAGTTATACCTCTTCAGTTATATCCTCTACATATCCTACATATCCTCTTCAGTTATATCCTCTACATATCCTCTTCAGTTATATCCTCTTCAGTTATATCCTCTACATATCCTCTTCAGTTATATCCTCTAGATATCCTCTTCAGTTATATCCTCTACATATCCTCTACAGTTATATCCTCTACATATCCTCTTCAGTTATATCCTCTATATATCCTCTTCAGTTATATCCTCTACATATCCTCTTCAGTTATATCCTCTACATATCCTCTACATATCCTCTTCAGTTATATCCTCTACATATCCTCTTCAGTTATATCCTCTTCATTTATATCCTCTACATATCCTACATATCCTCTTCAGTTATATCCTCTACATATCCTCTTCAGTTATATCCTCTTCAGTTATATCCTCTACATATCCTCTTCAGTTATATCCTCTAGATATCCTCTTCAGTTATATCCTCTACATATCCTCTACAGTTATATCCTCTACATATCCTCTTCAGTTATATCCTCTACATATCCTCTTCAGTTATTTCCTCAACATATCCTCTTCAGTTATATCCTCAACATATCCTCTTCAGTTATATCCTCTATATATCCTCTTCAGTTATATCCTCAACATATCCTCTTCAGTTATATCCTCTACATATCCTCTTCAGTTATATCCTCTACATATCTTCTACATATCCTCTTCAGTTATATCCTCTACATATCCTCTTCAGTTATATCCTCTACATTCCTCTTCAGTTATATCCTCTTCAGTTATATCCTCTTCAGTTATATCCTCTTCAGTTAAAGCCTCTACATATCCTCTTCAGTTATATCCTCTACATATCCTCTTCAGTTATATCCTCTACATATCTTCTACATATCCTCTTCAGTTATATCCTCTACATATCCTCTTCAGTTATATCCTCTTCAGTTATATCCTCTACATTCCTCTTCAGTTATATCTTCTACATATCCTCTTCAGTTATATCCTCTTCAGTTATATCCTCTTCAGTTATATCCTCTACATATCCTCTTCAGTTATATCCTCTACATATCCTCTTCAGTTATATCCTCTACAGTTATATCCTCTACAGTTATATCCTCTTCAGTTATATCCTCTACATATCCTCTTCAGTTATATCCTCTTCAGTTATATCCTCTTCAGTTATATCCTCTCAGTTATATCCTCTACATATCCTCTTCAGTTATATCTTCTTCAGTTATATCCTCTACATATCCTCTACAGTGATATCCTCTACATATCCTCTACAGTTATATCCTCTACATATCCTCTTCAGTTATATCCTCTATATATCCTCTTCAGTTATATCCTCTTCAGTTATATCCTCTACATATCCTATTCAGTTATATCCTCTACAGTTATATCCTCTACATATCCTCTACAGTTATATCCTCTATATATCCTCTTCAGTTATATCCTCTACAGTTATATCCTCTACAGTTATATCCTCTACAGTTATATCCTCTACATATCCTCTTCAGTTATATCCTCTTCAGTTATATCCTCTACATATCCTACATATCCTCTTCAGTTATATCCTCTTCAGTTATATCCTCTACATATCCTCTTCAGTTATATCCTCTACATATCCTCTTCAGTTATATCCTCTTCAGTTATATCCTCTACATATCCTCTTCAGTTATATCCTCTTCAGTTAAATCCTCTTCAGTTATATCCTCTACATATCCTCTTCAGTTATATCCTCTTCAGTTATATCCACTACATATCCTCTTCAGTTATATCCTCTTCAGTTATATCCTCTTCAGTTATATCCTCTACATATCCTCTTCAGTTATATCCTCTTCAGTTATATCCTCTTCAGTTATATCCTCTACATATCCGCTTCAGTTATATCCTCTTCAGTTATATCCTCTTCAGTTATATCCTCTTCAGTTATATCCTCTATATATCCTCTTCAGTTATATCCTATTCAGTTATATCCTCTACGTATCCTCTTCAGTTATATCCTCTACATATCCTCTTCCGTTATATCCTCTACATATCCTCTTCAGTTATATCCTCTACATATCCTCTTCAGTTATATCCTCTTCAGTTATATCCTCTTCAGTTATATGGGGCGGCAGGGTAGCCTAGTGGTTAGAGCGTTGGACTAGTAACCGAAAGGTTGCAAGTTCAAATCCCCGAGCTGACAAGGTACAAATCTGTCGTTCTGCCCCTGAACAGGCAGTTAACCCACTGTTCCTAGGCCGTCATTGAAAATAAGAATTTGTTCTTAACTGACTTGCCTAGTTAAATAAAGGTAAAAAAAAAAAAAAAAAAAATCCTCTTCAGTTATATCCTCTACATATCCTCTTCAGTTATATCCTCTGCCTTTATTTATTGCGCCACCCCAGAAATACCCCCCTTGATAGGAAAACAGGAAACATTCCACTCCGATATCTTTTTGATTCTTAACACACGTTTCTTCTGCTCCGCAGACACACAAAACATCTAAATGAGACCCCTTCTTTCAGTGGCTTTTTGCTAGTTGAGACCGGCTCGACATCGGGTTGTCCTTGCGCAGGAACAAAAAAGTGCAAAAGATGACACGCAAATTAGTGAAGCGTTTCTTACTACCCTGGGGGTAGTTTGGGCTTTTTTTAACCTAAGAACTGCCTAAATGACGATGTCTGAAGCCATGAAGTGCTTTGAAAGGCTGGTAATGGCTCACATCAACACCATTATCCCAGAAACCCTAGACCCACTCCAATTTGCATACCTCCCCAACAGATCCACAGATGATGCAATTTCTATTGCACTCCACACTTCCCTTTCCCACCTGGACGAAATGAACACCTATGTGATAATGCTGTTTGTTGACTACAGCTCGGCGTTCAACTCCATAGGGCCCTCAAAGATCATCAATAAGCTTAGGACCCTGGGACTAAACACCTCCCACCGCAACTGGATCCTGGACTTCATGACGGGCTGCCCCCAGGTGGTAAGGGTAGGTAACAGTAGCATGCTAAAGTTACTGTACTGTAGCCTGCATCACGTAAACACTATTTCACAACTTCACAGACGTCTTACACCATACAACAAAGCACGAATTTAAGCGATAGTATGCATTAAAATAGCTACGATTGTAAAAATACTATTGAAAATGCAGACGAGTGGCCGCTGATTGTACCGGTAGTTACCGATACCAAACCAATGCTACGGGTATCATAGGTAGATGACTGCAGAGATAGAACTATATAATGTTTTCAATTCACTTTTCCATTCTTCTTACAACTTCACAGATGTAGCAATACGATTACAATCCATTTCATCCAACCTTATTAAAGATACTTCCTCTGTAACTCTCCTTGTGATTTAAACAATGATCCGATGAAGGGAAAGTGTCTTCTTCTTCGATGGAGTTTAACGGCGGTTAACATCCAATGTTAAGGTGCATTACCGCCACCAGCTGGACGAGGTATTAAATAAGAAACGTAAACAAAATATTCCGGATAAGAGGTAAAACGATATCATACAAAATAAAACACGTCAACTAAAAAAACCATCATACGTCTTCAATCCCAGTCCAGTCCAAAATACATCCCTACACCGGCTCAGGGGCCTGTGATGGGGCTACATTCACCGACAGGATTTCTTGCACCGAGGAAATCAGGAAGACCCCCAAAAACGTTCAGCTGCATTCACAATGATTCCAATGTTCTTAGACTTCTTCTCTGCTTGTGTTGTACAGTTTATAACCATTGTAATAAATTATACAAAGTCCACCATTTTAACATGTAGCATTTTACTATCCCTCGGTTGATGAAAAACCTTCACTGGTCCTGGAGGCTCTACTACCATTGTTCTTCCCTGCCATTCTTTCCTTCCCATTTTCACTCCTTACCCTTGACACCTCATTCTCCTTCAGCCTATCAGGGCACTCCAAGAGCCACATGTTCACCTCCACAGTTGCAGCATTTCCCTTCATCTATTGGACAGTTTCTATACATCTTCCTACTTGTTGCGAGATGTCGCCAATAGATGGCGCTGCTGTTATGTGTATCTGAGTGTGATACTATATAGTACTAGTGAGCCAAGTTAGGCATGACTTACTACGCGCTGAATGGAGCTGTATACGTACTACAGAGTTATGCTGAAGTAAAGACTAACTAATCAACATTACCTTGCTCTTGTATAGAATAAACACCGTACAAAACAATACTAAACCATCTTTGGAATAACTGACAACTAAAAGAGGGCTTTCAATAATCACTATTTTTAGCTCAAATAATTTGCACCAATGTTGAATTGTCTCATATGGGAATCACTTGGCTACATTTACAAGCCATACGTACAAAACACCAAACTTTCAAATGCTTCATTACAGATATTTTATTCCTTCCATTGGGAAGAAGATTGATCATATTTAGGGAAAGCTAGTCAGTTGAAGGAATTCACCCCAAATGTGTCTTTCACATCAAACCCAAGCCCTCTGAATCAGAGAGGTGGGGGGGACGGCCTTAATCAACATCCACGGCACCCAGGGAACAGTAACTGTTGTTGGGGGTTAAATGCCTTGCTCAAGGGCAGAACGGCAGATGTTTCCACCTTGCCTTCTCAGGGACTAGAACAAGCAACCTATCAGTTACTGTCACAACGTTCTAACCTCTAGACTACCTACAGTATACAGGGGCAATATGCAGCTCAAACAATAACACATTGTCTCACCCCGTCACTGTTTGGGTTAACAGCTGAGGGATAAGGGCTGGAGAAATGTAAACACTCTCAAATTCATAGACAGAGCTTCTGATGCAATGACTGACAATCCATGATATCAAAATAATAGTTTTAACCATGTTTTGAGGGTATACAATGTTTGTTTACAACTAATACAGCTGTCTACTACAGCAGGTCAGGTCAGTAGTCTACTACAGCAGGTCAGGTCAGTAGTCTATTAAAACAGGTCAGGTCAGTAGTCTACTAAAGCAGGTCAGGTCAGTAGTCTACTAAAGCAGGTCAGGTCAGTAGTCTACTAAAGCAGGTCAGTGGTCTACTAAAGCAGGTCAGGTCAGTAGTCTACTAAAGCAGGTCAGGTCAGTAGTCTATTAAATCAGGTCAGTACAGAAGTCTACTAAAGCAGGTCAGGTCAGTAGTCTACTAAAGCAGGTCAGTAGTCTACTAAAGCAGGTCAGTAGTCTACTAAAGCAGGTCAGTACAGTAGTCTACTAAAGCAGGTCAGGTCAGTAGTCTTCTAAAGCAGGTCAGGTCAGTAGTCGACTACAGCAGGTCAGGTCAGTAGTCTACTAAAGCAGGTCAGGTCAGTAGTCTACTAAAGCAGGTCAGGTCAGTAGTCTACTAAAGCAGGTCAGGTCAGTAGTCTACTACAGCAGGTCAGGTCAGTAGTCTACTAAAGCAGGTCAGGTCAGTAGTCGACTAAAGCAGGTCAGGTCAGTAGTCTATTAAATCAGGTCAGTAGTCTACTAAAGCAGGTCAGGTCAGTAGTCTACTAAAGCAGTTCAGGTCAGTAGTTTACTAAAGCAGGTCAGTAGTCTACTAAAGCAGGTCAGTACAGTAGTCTACTAAAGCAGGTCAGGTCAGTAGTCTACTAAAGCAGGTCAGTAGTCTACTAAAGCAGGTCAGGTCAGTAGTCTACTAAAGCAGGTCAGGTCAGTAGTCTACTAAAGCAGGTCAGGTCAGTAGTCTACTAAAGCAGGTCAGGTCAGTAGTCTACTAAAGCAGGTCAGGTCAGTAGTCTACTAAAGCAGGTCAGTAGTCTACTAAAGCAGGTCAGTACAGTAGTCTACTAAAGCAGGTCAGGTCAGTAGTCTACTAAAGCAGGTCAGGTCAGTAGTCTACTACAGCAGGTCAGGTCAGTACTCTATTAAAGCAGGTCAGGTCAGTAGTCTACTAAAGCAGGTCAGGTCAGTAGTCTACTAAAGCAGGTCAGGTCAGTAGTCTACTAAAGCAGGTCAGTGGTCTACTAAAGCAGGTCAGGTCAGTAGTCTACTAAAGCAGGTCAGGTCAGTAGTCTATTAAATCAGGTCAGTACAGAAGTCTACTAAAGCAGGTCAGGTCAGTAGTCTACTAAAGCAGGTCAGGTCAGTAGTCTACTAAAGCAGGTCAGTAGTCTACTAAAGCAGGTCAGTACAGTAGTCTACTAAAGCAGGTCAGGTCAGTAGTCTTCTAAAGCAGGTCAGGTCAGTAGTCGACTACAGCAGGTCAGGTCAGTAGTCTACTAAAGCAGGTCAGGTCAGTAGTCTACTAAAGCAGGTCAGGTCAGTAGTCTACTAAAGCAGGTCAGGTCAGTAGTCTACTACAGCAGGTCAGGTCAGTAGTCTACTAAAGCAGGTCAGGTCAGTAGTCTATTAAATCAGGTCAGTACAGAAGTCTACTAAAGCAGGTCAGGTCAGTAGTCTACTAAAGCAGTTCAGGTCAGTAGTTTACTAAAGCAGGTCAGTAGTCTACTAAAGCAGGTCAGTACAGTAGTCTACTAAAGCAGGTCAGGTCAGTAGTCTACTAAAGCAGGTCAGTAGTCTACTAAAGCAGGTCAGGTCAGTAGTCTACTAAAGCAGGTCAGGTCAGTAGTCTACTAAAGCAGGTCAGGTCAGTAGTCTACTAAAGCAGGTCAGGTCAGTAGTCTACTAAAGCAGGTCAGGTCAGTAGTCTACTAAAGCAGGTCAGGTCAGTAGTCTACTAAAGCAGGTCAGGTCAGTAGTCTACTAAAGAAGGTCAGGTCAGTAGTCTACTAAAGCAGGTCAGTGGTCTACTAAAGCAGGTCAGGTCAGTAGTCTACTAAAGCAGGTCAGGGCAGTAGTCTACTAAAGCAGGTCAGTACAGTAGTCTACTAAAGCAGGTCAGTACAGTAGTCTACTAAAGCAGGTCAGGTCAGTAGTCTACTAAAGCAGGTCAGTAGTCTACTAAAGCAGGCAGGTCAGTAGTCTACTACAGCAGGTCAGGTCAGTACTCTATTAAAGCAGGTCAGGTCAGTAGTCTACTAAAGCAGGTCAGTAGTCTACTAAAGCAGGTCAGGCCAGTAGTCTATTAAAGCAGGTCAGGTCAGTAGTCTACTAAAGCAGGTCAGGTCAGTAGTCTACTAAAGCAGGTCAGGTCAGTAGTCTATTAAAGCAAGTCAGGTCAGTAGTCTACTAAAGCAGGTCAGGTCAGTAGTCTACTAAAGCAGGTCAGGTCAGTAGTCTACTACAGCAGGTCAGGTCAGTAGTCTACTAAAGCAGGTCAGGTCAGTAGTCGACTAAAGCAGGTCAGGTCAGTAGTCTATTAAATCAGGTCAGTAGTCTACTAAAGCAGGTCAGGTCAGTAGTCTACTAAAGCAGTTCAGGTCAGTAGTTTACTAAAGCAGGTCAGTAGTCTACTAAAGCAGGTCAGTACAGTAGTCTACTAAAGCAGGTCAGGTCAGTAGTCTACTAAAGCAGGTCAGTAGTCTACTAAAGCAGGTCAGGTCAGTAGTCTACTAAAGCAGGTCAGGTCAGTAGTCTACTAAAGCAGGTCAGGTCAGTAGTCTACTAAAGCAGGTCAGGTCAGTAGTCTACTAAAGCAGGTCAGGTCAGTAGTCTACTAAAGCAGGTCAGTAGTCTACTAAAGCAGGTCAGTACAGTAGTCTACTAAAGCAGGTCAGGTCAGTAGTCTACTAAAGCAGGTCAGGTCAGTAGTCTACTACAGCAGGTCAGGTCAGTACTCTATTAAAGCAGGTCAGGTCAGTAGTCTACTAAAGCAGGTCAGGTCAGTAGTCTACTAAAGCAGGTCAGGTCAGTAGTCTACTAAAGCAGGTCAGTGGTCTACTAAAGCAGGTCAGGTCAGTAGTCTACTAAAGCAGGTCAGGTCAGTAGTCTATTAAATCAGGTCAGTACAGAAGTCTACTAAAGCAGGTCAGGTCAGTAGTCTACTAAAGCAGGTCAGGTCAGTAGTCTACTAAAGCAGGTCAGTAGTCTACTAAAGCAGGTCAGTACAGTAGTCTACTAAAGCAGGTCAGGTCAGTAGTCTTCTAAAGCAGGTCAGGTCAGTAGTCGACTACAGCAGGTCAGGTCAGTAGTCTACTAAAGCAGGTCAGGTCAGTAGTCTACTAAAGCAGGTCAGGTCAGTAGTCTACTAAAGCAGGTCAGGTCAGTAGTCTACTACAGCAGGTCAGGTCAGTAGTCTACTAAAGCAGGTCAGGTCAGTAGTCTATTAAATCAGGTCAGTACAGAAGTCTACTAAAGCAGGTCAGGTCAGTAGTCTACTAAAGCAGTTCAGGTCAGTAGTTTACTAAAGCAGGTCAGTAGTCTACTAAAGCAGGTCAGTACAGTAGTCTACTAAAGCAGGTCAGGTCAGTAGTCTACTAAAGCAGGTCAGTAGTCTACTAAAGCAGGTCAGGTCAGTAGTCTACTAAAGCAGGTCAGGTCAGTAGTCTACTAAAGCAGGTCAGGTCAGTAGTCTACTAAAGCAGGTCAGGTCAGTAGTCTACTAAAGCAGGTCAGGTCAGTAGTCTACTAAAGCAGGTCAGGTCAGTAGTCTACTAAAGCAGGTCAGGTCAGTAGTCTACTAAAGAAGGTCAGGTCAGTAGTCTACTAAAGCAGGTCAGTGGTCTACTAAAGCAGGTCAGGTCAGTAGTCTACTAAAGCAGGTCAGGGCAGTAGTCTACTAAAGCAGGTCAGTACAGTAGTCTACTAAAGCAGGTCAGTACAGTAGTCTACTAAAGCAGGTCAGGTCAGTAGTCTACTAAAGCAGGTCAGTAGTCTACTAAAGCAGGCAGGTCAGTAGTCTACTACAGCAGGTCAGGTCAGTACTCTATTAAAGCAGGTCAGGTCAGTAGTCTACTAAAGCAGGTCAGTAGTCTACTAAAGCAGGTCAGGCCAGTAGTCTATTAAAGCAGGTCAGGTCAGTAGTCTACTAAAGCAGGTCAGGTCAGTAGTCTACTAAAGCAGGTCAGGTCAGTAGTCTATTAAAGCAAGTCAGGTCAGTAGTCTACTACAGCAGGTCAGGTCAGTAGTCTACTAAAGCAGGTCAGTATAGTAGTCTACTACAGCAGGTCAGGTCAGTAGTCTATTAAAGCAGGTCAGGTCAGTACAGTAGTCTACTAAAGCAGGTCAGGTCAGTAGTCTACTAAAGCAGGTCAGTACAGTAGTCTACTAAAGCAGGTCAGTACAGTAGTCTACTACAGCAGGTCAGGTCAGTAGTCTACTAAAGCAGGTCAGGTCAGTAGTCTACTACAGCAGGTCAGGTCAGTAGTCTACTAAAGCAGGTCAGGTCAGTAGTCTACTAAAGCAGGTCAGGTCAGTAGTCTACTAAAGCAGGTCAGGTCAGTAGTCTACTAAAGCAGGTCAGGTCAGTAGTCTACTAAAGCAGGTCAGGTCAGTAGTCTACTAAAGCAGGTCAGGTCAGTAGTCTACTACAGCAGGTCAGGTCAGTAGTCTACTACAGCAGGTCAGGTCAGTAGTCTACTAAAGCAGGTCAGGTCAGTAGTCTACTAAAGCAGGTCAGGTCAGTAGTCTACTGTGCTAATAGTTCAGAAAGTATTGTCATTAATAGTGAATGTTGATCACAGCGTGAAACTCAGGTCAGACTAAACCAGGTCCATTATTACCTGCTTGACCTGATGATGTCACAGGTTCCTGGTGGTTATGTCACTACATCATCATCACCAGCACAGAAACAAATACAACAGGTAGGTAATAACCTTTGACCCCCACAGAGACACAGTCATCATCATAGACATAATGATCACGTACATCCCGATCCTTGAGGAGAAGCGCTCTCGGAATATCACCTTTTGGACACTGATCTGGGGGGTTATGGGTTAGTAGTAGGGTTAGGGGTTAGTAGTAGGGTTAGGGGTTAGTAGTAGGGTTAGGGGTTAGTGGTAGGGTTAGGGGTTAGGGGTTAGTGGTAGGGTTCATCAACTGAATAGTTCCAACATGTCATACAGCCCTGATTGGGGGTTCAATACTTGTTTGTTCTGGTCCTCTTGGTTCACACTCCAGTGTGCTTCAGCCATCACTGGTTTCACAGCAGTAGGCTGTCCATATGATATCTGGGATGTTCACTCTGTTGTTCAGTGTGTTGTTGTAACAGCAGTAGGCTGTCCACAGGAGATCTGGGATGTTCACTCTGTTGTTCAGTTTGTTGATGATGGGAACTGCTCCAGTCACCACATAGGCTTCTGTCTTGTTGTTGTTATTCCTACAGTGCTTTTATCTGGTCGTTAGCATCCTTACAGTGCTTTTATCTGGTCGTTAGCATCCTTACAGTTAAGCTTCAGAGAGATTCAGAGTCGTTTTGACTTTGCACTCCATTTCATTCCAGCTGCCCCCGTTGAAGGACACCACCTGGGGAACGATGTTGGTCAGGGTAAAGGTGGACTTCTGAGTATCAAGGTCATGAGCATGTGAATTTGGGAAGAGGTGACCTCTGTTCACCCCTTTATTTGGTATTGAGTTATTATAGTCGTTGTCTCCAGCCTGGTGTTGGTATTCAATCTCTTTACTGTCATTCTCCATTTCAGGGCTGTTGTTTTCCCTGTTGAGCTGCAGGAAGCAACAGTCATACATTCATTCACTAGTTCTGTACAGTAACCTCTATTTTCAGGGGGGATCCACAATCCACAATCAAGACAATCAAGTCTCTATATCCTCCATAGTGGTAGTTCTATATTCTGTTAACATTTATTTTAACCTTTATTTAACCAGGCAAGTCAGTTTAAGAACAAATTCTTATTTTCAATGACGGCCTAGGAACAGTGGGTTAAATGCCTTGTTCAGGGGCAGAACGACAGATTTATACCTTGTCAGCTCATAACTGTCTGTGATATACAGCAGTAAACAAATCATGTTATGTTATATGACAAAACATTAGTCCTACCTGGGGCTCTATCATCCAACGTTGATTTGGTCTGCGGTCTGTAGGAGGACCAGTGAAGGTGTAGGCTGAGAACACAGGGATCCTGTTGGTCGTGTCGTAGAGAGTTGCAAACCTGTAGATGTTTTTGTACTTCTGGCAAATCAGCTTGTAGCGGTTCTGATTCTGGCCCTGGTTCTGGACTTTCCCACCAACCAAAATACCTGGGAGATTAGGAGTTGTCCCCTCCAGGAAGAACTTCTCAGTCTGTAAAATCACTGAACTTCTTCACTACATGAGAGAGAGCAGGAGGAAGGAGAGAGAGAAGGAGGAGAGTAGAGAGATGATTCAATACCCCCATCATCACCTGAAGACTGTACACCACAGAGACAAAGATGAAGTTACAGAGACCAGTTGGTAGACTGGAGAGACTGCTGAGCTGAGTCATGATTTTTAGCACGTATTTTTCTTAAAAATAAATTGTTGGTTAAGGGCTTGTAAGTAAGCATTTCACTGTAAGGTCTACACATGTAGTATTCGGCGCATGTGACAAATACAATTTTATTTGTTACACATGAAAACATGTTGTGAACCTGGTGTGACATTATTGAAACTGTGCTGACACCTAGTGGACATCAAGAAGAACTACCACACAACTATAACCTTAAAACAGATGGGATGCTTTACATACGTTGCTCTTTTTTATTAGACACTAATATATATGTCCAATAAACAGACATTCAAAGTCGGAATGTAAAGTCGGAATGTAATGAGTCGAGCATCTTGATGTTACCTGAAATAGGCCAAAGCATATATTTGAACATTTCTCATTTATTTAATATTTATTTAACTAGGCAAGATGAACTCAACAACATCGACACAAGTTACCTGCTATATTTGGGAAATAATTCACACAGAGAGAACTTGGCAAAATACAATGTATGCTTCTGGATTACGAGTAGGCTGATATATACCGTGTCATCGGTAACAATTGTGTACAAGCCACCTAGTTAATAAAATATTGGAGCTAGTAGTCATTAGTTAAGTTACATGTTAACCATAGAGAGAGCCTAATAGAGGCGCAGTAGAGTTCACCTGCCGAATGCCGACACACCGGAAATAATAACTAAAACAACGAACGAGACACGGTGGAGGCTACCAGAATGAAGACAGACTTGTTTCGGAATAAACGTGGTGAGTAAAAAAACGGAATTACATAAGCCACTTCCTGCCCGGTATCTTATTGCGCCGCTATACAGCCTTGTTATTTACAGCGCTTTTGGAACAGATTCCTATAGGAACGTTCCACCAATTATACCCACCCTGACAGGCTAACCATGTGTATGTGACCAATACAAGTTGATTGGATTTGACAGGCTGGTGGTGTGTGTGTTGAGAGAGCAGTACAGTTATTGGCTCCCTTCGTGTACACCACTAACACGCGGTGAAACACCGCTTCCCAGTCAGTACTGACCGCTGGATGGTGATCAGACATATTGAGTGGTTGCGGTGGCGAGTTTGAAGCTATGCGACTTTCACCAGAGAGGAGGATACTTGTGAAGGGGGTGGCAGTGTTTTTTAGTTTTTTTTTAGGGCGAGGCAGTGTGTTGCGACAGCTCAGCGGTTCCAGGTCACTGTATCGTGTCGCAGATAGATTGACATGATCCTATAGTTCCTTAGTTTTTTTTTAGGGCGAGGCAGTGTGTTGCGACAGCTCAGCGGTTCCAGGTCACTGTATCGTGTCGCAGATAGATTGACATGATCCTATAGTTCTACATAACTTCTGTCTTTAACGGGACAATATGGAGACTTATTCGGTCTGCGGGTTGTGGACACTTTTAATGTACATCATTAGTATATCATCAACATCAAGAGACACAGGCGGTAAGTACGTTTGCTATCTAGTGATAATGTGGGTTTTGCAGTTGTAACGTTACTATCTTATTCCCAAAATCAGAAATCAGAAAAACTGTTACATTCCTCAGTTACTTGGTCCTTAATCCGCTGTTCTGAGATCATACTGCTGGTGTCCTTTACAAAGGAGGGGAGCTGTTCTGAGACCATACTGCTGGTGTCCTTTACAAAGGAGGGGAGCTGTTCTGAGACCTTACTGCTGGTGTCCTTTACAAAGGAGGGGAGCTGTTCTGTGAGTGGTCTAATAAAAAGGTCAACAAAAGTCGATAGAGGGGCCTTACTGCATCAATCCCCGCTACAATAGGGCGCCCTGAAGGTTTTGTAACATTCTTGTGTAATTTCGGCAAAGTATAGAAAGTGGCAATTTTAGGGTGTTGAATTTTAGGGTGTTGAATTTTAGGGTGTTGAATAGCCAAAAAGTTGTGTTATTTTTGGGTGATTTGACCAGAACTTAAATACCCATCTAGGACAGTTAACCTCTAACGAGTCACAAACCCGGATCCGGGATCCCCCCCATCAAAAAAGCAGACTAGCATAGCCTAGCCTAAAGCCACAGGGATATCATATAATAAAATGTTCATGAAATCACAAGTCCAAGACACCAAATGAAAGATACACATCTTGTGAATCCAGCCATAATTTCTGATTTTTAAAATGTTTTACAGGGTAGACACAATATGTATTTCTATTAGCTAACCACCATAGCAAAAGACACAACTTTGTTTTTCCGCCATTTTTTTCCTGCATAGGTAGCTATCACAATTTTGACCAAATAAAGATATAAATAGTCACTAACCAAGAAACAACTTCATCAGATGACAGTCTGATAACATATTTATTTTATAGCATATGTTTTGTTAGAAAAATGTGCATATTTCAGGTATAAATCACAGTTCTACATAGCAGCTGCAATCTGAAATAGCGCCGAAGCAGCCAGAATAATTACAGAGACCAACGTCAAATACCTAAATACTCATCATAAAACATTTCTGAAAAATACACAGCGTACAGCAAATGAAAGACCAACATCTTGTGAATCCAGACAATATTTCAGATTTTTTAAGTGTTTTACAGCTTAAACACAATATAGCATTATATTAGCTTACCACAATAGCCAGAAACACAAGCCATTTACCAGCAGCAAAGGTTAGCGATCGTAACAAACCAGCAAAAGATATATAATTTTTGACTAACCTTCATAAACTTCATCAGATGACAGTCCTGTAACATCATATTACACAATGCATATAGGGTTTGTTCGAAAATGTGCATATGTAGCGGCACAAATCGTGGTTATACAATGTGATTAGTAACAACATTTCAGGCATTCTGTCCGGCGCCATCTTGGAGAGGCACCTAATCTAATCAATAACTAATCATAAACTTGACTAAAAAATACAGGTTGGACAGCAAATGAAAGATACATTAGTTCTTAATGCAACCGCTGTGTTAGATTTTTTAAATTAACGTTACTACGACATACAGCGTGCGTTACAGCGAGACCGCACCGAAATTAATGGCGGAATAATAATTTTACATTTTTCCACAGAAATACGAATTAACATCGTAAATAGTTCTTACTTTTTGATGAGCTTCCATCAGAATCTTGGGCAAGTTGTCCTTTGTCCATAATAATCGTTGCTCGGCTGTAGAATGTCCTCTTCAACTTTGGAACTAGCAGCAAACATTAGCTATGTGGCGCAGAGGTGTCCAACTGTTCATAACGCAGAACAAAGAAAATTCAGAAAATCGCAATATACTCATGTAAACTCATGTAAACTGATATAACTCGGTTTAAAATAAATACATTATGATGTTTTTAACACCTATATCGAAGAAAATCAGAGCCGGATATATCTAACGCCGATAACGTGAGCTTTTCAGAATGCCATCCTGAGGTCTCTTCTTGCGTCTCGATTCTTGCGAATCTCGCTGCCAAACGAGTTCTGTTTCACTCAGAGATATAATTCAAACGGTTTTAGAAACTAGAGAGTGTTTTCTATCCAATAGTAATAATAATATGCATATTGTACGAGCAAGAATTGAGTACGAGGCAGTTTAATTTGGGAACGAATTTTTACAAAGTGAAAACAGCGCCCCCATATTGACAAGAAGTTTTAAGATAGTATTCTGAGATTGGGCAGTGGGGTCACTTCTGAGTTTCTTGTAAAAAGTGTTGTCAAGTAGTTGTCTATGACACACACTTACATAAACAGTCCTATCCATGAGTACAACCGACCCACCCTTATCAGCAGGGAGGGTAAGGACTGACTATCGGATTGTAAATCAAGCTAAGCTTGTTTTTCATCCTGTCTGTTCTTAAGGAGATTAACACCACACTTTTCAACGAGTCTGCAATATGTCTCAATAGAGAGATTGTGATTGGCTGGAGGTACAACCAACATGTTCAGTTGAAATATCACGATTTGAGGATCTTAAGTATTCACTTAGCCTTTTGTCAATCTAGGGGGTGCTGTTTCCACTTTGGAAAATATCGTCTCCAAATTAAACTGCCTCGTACTCAATTCTTGCTCGTACAATATGCATATTATTATTACTATTGGATAGAAAACACTCTCTAGTTTCTAAAACCGTTTGAATTATTTCTCTGAGTGAAACAGAACTCGTTTGGCAGCGAGATTCCTGACGGGTACTGCAAAATCTGAAAATGTTGACTCTGTTCTAGGATCAGTCTAAAACTCTGTATGTATCCTATGGGTCGACATGAACTGCACGCGCCTTCCCCTGGATGTCAGTAACCAATGAGAATTGGAATGGAGTTTCTAGGCAGATCTGAGACCATATAAAAGCCCATGGCATGGGGGGTGCACTCTTTTCATTGTTCGTCATGGCGCAAAGCAGGACCTCAGCATGGCGTTCTGAAAAGCTCAAGTTATCGGCCTTAGATATATCCTGCTCTGATTTAATTCGATATAGGTGTTAGAAACATCATAACGAAGTTATTTTAAACCGAGTTATATATATATATATATATATATATATATATATATATATATATAGTTATGTATATTGCGATTTTCGGAATTTCCTTAGTATTGCGTTTTGAAGATTTGGGCATGTCTGCGCCACATAGCTAATGTTTGCTGCTATTTCCAAAGTTGAAGAGGACGTTCTACAACCGAGCAACGATTCTTTTGGACAAAAGTAAGAGCTATTTATGATGTTAATTCGTATTTCTGTGGAAAAATGTAAAATGATTTGTCCGCCATTAATTTCGGCACTGGTCTGGCTGTAACGCACACTGTATGTCTAGTAACGTTAATTTTAAAAGTCTAACACAGCGGTTGCATTAATAACTAATGCATCTTTCATTTGCTGTCCAACCTGTATTTTTTAGTCAAGTTTACGATTAGTTATCGATTAGATTAGGTGCCTCTCCAAGATGGCGCCGGCCAGAATGCCTGAAATGTTGCTACTGATCACATTGTATAACCACGATTTGTGCTGCTAAATATGCACATTTTCGAACAAAACCTATATGCATTGTGTAATATGATGTTACAGGACTGTCATCTGATGAAGTATATCAAGGTTAGTCAAAAATAATATATCTTTTGCTGGATTGTTACGATCGCTAACCTTTGCTGCTGGTAAATTGCTTGTGTTTCTGGCTATTGTGGTAAGCTAATATAATGCTATATTGTGTTTTCGCTGTAAAAAATCTGAAATATTGGCTGGATTCACAAGATGTTGGGCTTTCATTTGCTGTACGCTGTGTATTTTTCAGAAATGATTTATGATGAGTAATTAGGTATTTGACGTTGGTCTCTGTAATTATTCTGACTGCATCGACGCTATTTCAGATTGCAGCTGCAATGTAGAACTGTGATTTATACCTGAAATATGCACATTTTTCTAACAAAACATATGCTATACAATAAATATGTTATCAGACTGTCATCTGATGAAGTTATTTCTTGGTTAGTGACTATTTATATCTTTATTTGGTCGAAATTGTGATAGCTACCTATGCAGGGAAAAAATGGTGGAGAAAAAAAAGTTGTGTCTTTTGCTATCGTGGTTAGCTAATAGATTTACATATTGTGTCTTCCCTGTAAAACATTTTAAAAATCAGAAATGATGGCTGGATTCACAAGATGTGTATCTTTCATCTGGTGTCTTGGACTTGTGATTTAATGATATTTAGATGCTAGTATTTACTTGTGGCGCTATGCTAGGCTATGCTAGTCAGCTTTTTTACTGATGAGGGTGCTCCCGGATCCGGGATGAGTAGCAAGTAGAAGTTAAACGGATGTTTCTAAAAAAATAAAAATAAATACGTGACTTAGACATGTTTATCTTCACATCGAAATTGTTGCACTGAGTTGTAGACACAAAATATAAGCCATTACAGGCTGCTGCTGAGTGGTGGTGTGTGTGTGTGTGTGTGTTGAGAGAGCACTACAGTTATTGTCTCCCTTCGTGTACTACTAGCACGTGGGGAAACACCGCTTACCAGTAACGACCGACCGCTGGGCGGTGATTGGCGGTGAGCGGTGACTGGGCGGTCACATCGGGTGGTTCGCGTAGCGAGTTACCGCAGGTTGAGGGCACAGTGTGTTTGTAGCAGCGAGAAACAAGGAACAAGAAACAAGCAGCTCAGCGGTTTAACTCTCGTGGTGTGGTTTGTGTTTGTAGCAGCATGGGCGTAGGTGACTTTCTTTAGTGGACAATACATGCTTGCTATAGAGAGTGTAAAGAGGAGGATACTTGGGAGGGGAGGGGCTGCTATAGAGAGTGTAAAGAGGAGGATACTTGGGAGGGGAGGGGCTGCTATAGAGAGTGTAAAGAGGAGGATACTTGGGAGGGGAGGGGCTGCTATAGAGAGTGTAAAGAGGAGGATACTTGGGAGGGGAGGGGCTGCTATAGAGAGTGTAAAGAGGAGGATACTTGGGAGGGGAGGGGCTGCTATAGAGAGTGTAAAGAGGAGGATACTTGGGAGGGGAGGGGCTGCTATAGAGAGTGTAAAGAGGAGGATACTTGGGAGGGGAGGGGCTGCTATAGACAGTGTGTAAAGAGGAGGATACTTGGGAGGGGAGGGGCTGCTATAGACAGTGTGTAAAGAGGAGGATACTTGGGAGGGGAGGGGCTGCTATAGACAGTGTGTAAAGAGGAGGATACTTGGGAGGGGCTGCTATAGAGAGTGTAAAGAGGAGGATACTTGGGAGGGGCTGCTATAGAGAGTGTAAAAAGGAGGCTACTTGGGAGGGGAGGGGCTGCTATAGAGAGTGTAAAGAGGAGGATACTTGGGAGGGGAGGGGCTGCTATAGAGAGTGTAAAGAGGAGGATACTTGGGAGGGGAGGGGCTGCTATAGAGAGTGTAAAGAGGAGGCTACTTGGGAGGGGAGGGGCTGCTATAGAGAGTGTAGAGAGGCCTTGGAGGGAGGGCTGCTATAGACAGTGTGTAAAGAGGAGGATACTTGGGAGGGGAGGGGCTGCTATAGACAGTGTGTAAAGAGGAGGATACTTGGGAGGGGAGGGGCTGCTATAGACAGTGTGTAAAGAGGAGGATACTTGGGAGGGGAGGGGCTGCTATAGACAGTGTGTAAAGAGGAGGATACTTGGGAGGGGCTGCTATAGAGAGTGTAAAGAGGAGGATACTTGGGAGGGGAGGGGCTGCTATAGAGAGTGTAAAGAGGAGGATACTTGGGAGGGGAGGGGCTGCTATAGAGAGTGTAAAAAGGAGGCTACTTGGGAGGGGAGGGGCTGCTATAGAGAGTGTAAAGAGGAGGATACTTGGGAGGGGAGGGGCTGCTATAGAGAGTGTAAAGAGGAGGATACTTGGGAGGGGAGGGGCTGCTATAGAGAGTGTAAAGAGGAGGCTACTTGGGAGGGGAGGGGCTGCTATAGACAGTGTGTAAAGAGGAGGATACTTGGGAGGGGAGGGGCTGCTATAGACAGTGTGTAAAGAGGAGGATACTTGGGAGGGGAGGGGCTGCTATAGAGAGTGTAAAGAGGAGGATACTTGGGAGGGGAGGGGCTGCTATAGAGAGTGTAAAGAGGAGGATACTTGGGAGGGGAGGGGCTGCTATAGAGAGTGTAAAGAGGAGGATACTTGGGAGGGGAGGGGCTGCTATAGAGAGTGTAAAGAGGAGGATACTTGGGAGGGGAGGGGCTGCTAGAGAGAGTGTAAAGAGGAGGATACTTGGGAGGGGAGGGGCTGCTATAGACAGTGTGTAAAGAGGAGGATACTTGGGAGGGGAGGGGCTGCTATAGAGAGTGTAAAGAGGAGGATACTTGGGAGGGGAGGGGCTGCTATAGAGAGTGTAAAGAGGAGGATACTTGGGAGGGGAGGGGCTGCTATAGAGAGTGTAAAGAGGAGGATACTTGGGAGGGGAGGGGCTGCTATAGAGAGTGTAAAGAGGAGGATACTTGGGAGGGGAGGGGCTGCTATAGAGAGTGTAAAGAGGAGGATACTTGGGAGGGGAGGGGCTGCTATAGAGAGTGTAAAGAGGAGGATACTTGGGAGGGGAGGGGCTGCTATAGAGAGTGTATTTGCAGTAGCTCTGTGGTTTCAGATCACTGTATCGTGTCGCAGATAGATTGACATGATCCTATAGTTCTACATAACTTCTGTCTTTAACGGGACAATATGGAGACTTATTCGGTCTGCAGGTTGTGGACACTTAATGTACATTAGTATATCATCAACATCAAGAGACACAGGCGGTAAGTACGTTTACTAGCTAGTGATAATGTGGGTTTTGCAGTTGTAACGTTACTTTCTAATACACAGGATCTGTAGAATGGAACAGGGTTGGGTCCCGGTTTCCCAAAACCATCAGATAGGATCCTATGGTTCTAACGATACACTGAGCCTTAAGATGCTTCTTGTCGTGTACACAATCTGGGTGGGTATAATTTATAATGTAATGAAACAGCAGGGAGCAGGTCTCGAACCCTCGACCCCCTAGCCCTAGGTCCGGCGCGATAGCGATTGTGCCGCAAAAGCATGCTCGTGCGGCAGCGTCGATTTCCGCGCTTATAAACCCAGCGTCGTTACAATAATTTAAGAGAGAAAGAAAAAAGAGTAGCCTTTGTTATTGTTCAACAGCTGATTGCCGCTTTAAAGAAATGTCTGCAGGTAACTGTTCAGGAGAACTATTAAAGGCCCAGTGCAGTCAAATGTTCCAACTTGTAAGTCGCTCTGGATAAGAGCGTTAAATGACTTAAATGTAAATGTAAATGTGTTTTTACCCCCTGTGTTCTATATTTCCACACTGAGGTTGGAATAATGCTGTGAAATTGTGATAATGATGATTATGTCATTGTAGTGTTGGAGCGGTTTGAAAGGACCAGGTGAAATTTCAACCTGTTTTGGTGGGATGGAGTTTTGTCTTTCCATGGTGACATCACCATGAGGTAAATTAGTTAATAGACCAATAAGAAAGAGTTCCAAACCTCTCTGCCAATAACAGCTCGTTTTCAGTTTCCCCTCCCCACTCAGACCAAGATAAATTATTGCTTGAGAAAAGTCTCTTTGCTAAGATTCTATTTGTTTCTTTTGGACAATTTTAAGTGAATACATTCACAATAACGTCCTTAATAGTTACCCAGAAATGATTTGATATTCAGATAAAAACGGCTGCATTGGACCTTTTAAAAGTGTCTCCTGAGGTAGCCTAGCATCATGGGAAAGCTCTCACTAAAGCAGTCCTTCTCAAATAGTGGGGCGCCCCCCCTGGGGAACATGCTTTTAAAAGTGTCTCCTGAGGTAGCCTAGCATCATGTGAAAGCTCTCACTAAAGAGAGATCAGCTGTCTGTGGAAATGCAGCCTTTTTCATATCTGTGATTGATTCAAACACCTCCGATCAACTAATCAATAAACCGATTATTCTAACTGATCACTACTATTTAGTGAGACGCTTTATTGAATTGTGTATGAGAGTAAAGTTCACATTTGTAGGACTGCTGATGTTAGTCAATGTTCATAGATCATTTCATGTTTTAAATTACCTGTTGTGGAAGTCCCTGTCAACCTGCTCAACATACAGTAGCCATATATCTTGTTTTGTCTCAAAGTATATCAATCTGTAATCTGTTTCTTTCAGGTACAGTTCAGCACATTGTGGCCTTAGTTGGTGATGACGTCATCCTGCCTTGCACCCTGAGAAGCACTGTCAGTGCTGTGCATCAGACAGTAGAGTGGCAGAGACCGGACCTAAAACCAAAAGAGGTCCATCTTTACAGAGATGAGAAGGAGGATCTGGTGCTCCAGAATCCAGTCTTCAGGGGAAGGACGTCACTGTTTAAAGAAGAACTAGAGAACGGCAACGCTAGTTTAAAGTTGACCAGAGTGAAACTGTCTGATGCTGGAAACTACACCTGTTACATTCCACTGCTGGACCACCAGAAAAGCATCATTCAACTCATTGTTGGTGAGTCAACACACCTGCTGACCACCCAAACCCCCTTAGGAGACAGATCTCATGAAATCAAGGGTGAGTTCAATGTCAAGTCCATAGCATGATGAGTATTAGTTACATACTGTACATTGGTTAGACTACATACTGACCTTGACCCCAGCTAAGTCCCTGTACAATGCTGTGATCTATTGTTAGTTCCTCTTTTAATTTAAAGGTCCAAGAATATCAACAAACCCTTGTGTTATATTTAAGCAATAAGGCCCGAGGGGGTGTGGTATATGGCCAATATATCACGGCTATGGGCTGTTCTTATGCACGACGCAACCTGGATACAGCCATTAGCCGTGGTATATTGGCCATATACCACTAACCCTGAGTTACCTTATTGCTATTGTAAACTGGTTACCAAGGTAACAAAACAGTAAAAAGTATTGTTTTGTCATACCTGTGGTATACAGTCTGATATACCACACATTATAAACTAGGTGGTTTCAGCCCTGAATGCTGATTGGCTGAAAGCCATGGTATACAGTCTGATATACCAAACATTATAAACTAGGTGGTTTGAGCCCTGAATGCTGATTGGCTGAAAGCCGTGGTATACAGTCTGATATACCAAACATTATAAACTAGGTGGTTCAGCCCTGAATGCTGATTGGCTGAAAGCCGTGGTATACAGTCTGATATACCAAACATTATAAACTAGGTGGGTTCAGCCCTGAATGCTGATTTGCTGAAAGCCATGGTATACAGTCTGATATACCAAACATTATAAACTAGGTGGTTCAGCCCTGAATGCTGATTGGCTGAAAGCCGTGGTATACAGTCTGATATACCAAACATTATAAACTAGGTGGGTTCAGCCCTGAATGCTGATTGGCTGAAAGCCGTGGTATACAGTCTGATATACCAAACATTATAAACTAGGTGGTTTCAGCCCTGAATGCTGATTGGCTGAAAGCCGTGGTATACAGTCTGATATACCAAACATTATAAACTAGGTGGTTCAGCCCTGAATGCTGATTGGCTGAAAGCCGTGGTATACAGTCTGATATACCAAACATTATAAACTAGGTGGTTTCAGCCCTGAATGCTGATTGGCTGAAAGCCGTGGTATACAGTCTGATATCATAAACATTATAAACTAGGTGGTTTCAGCCCTGAATGCTGATTGGCTGAAAGCCGTGGTATATCTGTATAGGTGCTGCATCTAGACCAGTTATCATCATTGAGGGAATCAAAGGCGATGAGGTGGTCCTGCGGTGTGAGGCTGAAGACTGCTACCCAGAGCCTGTCATGGAGTGGTGGGACGCTCATGGACGTGTCCTCCCTGCTGCTGGACCTACAGAGACATCCAGAGACCGTGAAGGCTGCTACACTGTGACAAGCCATGTTAACGTCCCGAAATCTGACAACAACACCTTCACCTGTCGGGTTCAACAGTTGGAGATCAGACACATGAAGGAGAGACAGATTCACGTTCCAGGTGAGGGTCTGTTTTGGATATTTGAATGAAGGCACTATCTGGAAAAAATGTCCTGTTTAAAAGTCATTTCATGTGTAATAAGCATTAGGTATTGTAATAATTCTACATCCTGTGTTTCAGATCAAATGTTTCCTAAGACGTGTCATTCTTGGTGGCTGACAGTTCTTGTTGCAGTTCCCGTCGTTTATGTAGCTGGAGTTGGAGTCGGAGCTGGAGGTCTCTACCTGTTGATAAAAAAAGGGATATTGACCATCAGAAAGGTAAGTCACACTTCCTGGTGTGGTAGTGTTATGTGGTGGAGTTACTTCCTGGTATGGTAGTGTTATGTGGTGGAGTTACTTCCTGGTATGGTAGTGTTATGTGGTGGAGTTACTTCCTGGTGTGGTAGTGTTATGTGGTGGAGTTACTTCCTGGTGTGGTAGTGTTATGTGGTGGAGTTACTTCCTGGTGTGGTAGTGTTATGTGGTGGAGTTACTTCCTGGTGTGGTAGTGTTATGTGGTGGAGTTACTTCCTGGTGTGGTAGTGTTATGTGGTGGAGTTACTTCCTGGTGTGGTAGTGTTATGTGGTGGAGTTACTTCCTGGTCTGGTAGTGTTATGTGGTGGAGTTACTTCCTGTTGTGGTAGTGTTATCTGGTGGAGTTATAATATGACTTTCCTCTCTCTTTAGGTTGTTTAATATGTTTGTCTACATTAGTGGTCACCAACCGGTCGATCGTGATTGACTGGTCCATCTCCAAGCCTTTCCTAGTCTATCACCAAACATTTCTGTATAAAACCCAACGATAAAGCTGAGAAGAACAACATTGGCAGGGAAATTCAAGCTTATCCAATATGCAGTGATACTGTATTGGGCCTATATCCTACTGCACAAACCTCATCGCTACAGAACTGTTTTTAATAGGTTAATGTTGAGTAGGCTTCTGTTATTGAAGTCCTGTTTTAAAAGAGAATCTGAGTGGTAGTGATGTTGACAGAAGGTTGGTGACTACTGGTCTACACGGCCAATAGGGGACCACCGGTCTACACGGTCAATAGGGGACCACCGGTCTACACGGTCAATAGGGGACCGCTGGTCTACACGGTCAATAGGGGACCGCTGGTCTACACGGTCAATAGGGGACCACTGGTCTACACGGTCAATAGGGGACCGCTGGTCTACACGGTCAATAGGGGACCACTGGTCTACACGGTCAATAGGGGACCACTGGTCTACACGGTCAATAGGGGACCACTGGTCTACACGGCCAACAGGGGACCGCTGGTCTACACGGCCAATAGGGGACCACTGGTCTACACGGTCAATAGGGGACCACTGGTCTACACGGTCAATAGGGGACCACTGGTCTACACGGTCAATAGGGGACCACTGGTCTACACGGTCAATAGGGGACCACTGGTCTACACGGTCAATAGGGGACCGCCGGTCTACACGGTCAATAGGGGACCGTTGGTCTACACGGTCAATAGGGGACCGTTGGTCTACACGGTCAATAGGGGACCACTGGTCTACACGGTCAATAGGGGACCACTGGTCTACACGGTCAATAGGGGACCGCTGGTCTACACGGTCAATAGGGGACCACTGGTCAATAGGTGACCACTGGTCTACACGGCCAATAGGGGACCACTGGTCAATAGGTGACCACTGGTCTACACGGCCAATAGGGGACCACTGGTCTACACGGTCAATAGGGGACCGCTGGTCTACACGGTCAATAGGGGACCACTGGTCTACACGGTCAATAGGGGACCACTGGTCTACACGGTCAATAGGGGACCACTGGTCCACACGGTCAATAGGGGACCACTGGTCTACACGGTCAATAGGGGACCACTGGTCTACACGGTCAATAGGGGACCACTGGTCTACACGGTCAATAGGGGACCACTGGTTTACACGGTCAATAGGGGACCACTGGTTTACACGGTCAATAGGGGACCACTGGTCTACACGGTCAATAGGGGACCACTGGTCTACACGGTCAATAGGGGACCACTGGTCTACACGGTCAATAGGGGACCACTGGTCTACACGGTCAATAGGGGACCACTGGTCTCATTGGTCAATAGGGGACCACTGGTCTACACAGTCAATAGGGGACCACTGGTCTACACGGTCAATAGGGGACCGCTGGTCAACACGGTCAATAGGGGACCACTGGTCTACACGGTCAATAGGGGACCACTGGTCAATAGGGGACCACTGGTCTACACGGTCAATAGGGGACCACTGGTCTACACGGTCAATAGGGGACCACTGGTCTACACGGCCAATAGGGGACCACTGGTCAATAGGGGACCACTGGTCTACACGGTCAATAGGGGACCACTGGTCTACACGGTCAATAGGGGACCACTGGTCCACACGGTCAATAGGGGACCACTGGTCTACACGGTCAATAGGGGACCACTGGTTTACACGGTCAATAGGGGACCACTGGTCAATAGGGGACCACTGGTCTACACGGTCAATAGGGGACCACTGGTCTACACGGTCAATAGGGGACCACTGGTCTACACGGTCAATAGGGGACCACTGGTCTACACGGTCAATAGGGGACCACTGGTCTACACGGTCAATAGGGGACCACTGGTCTACACGGTCAATAGGGGACCACTGGTCTACACGGTCAATAGGGGACCACTGGTCTACACGGTCAATAGGGGACCACTGGTCTACACGGTCAATAGGGGACCGCTGGTCTACACGGTCAATAGGGGACCGCTGGTCTACACGGTCAATAGGGGACCGCTGGTCTACACGGTCAATAGGGGACCGCTGGTCTACACGGTCAATAGGGGACCACTGGTCTACACGGTCAATAGGGGACCACTGGTCAATAGGGGACCACTGGTCTACACGGTCAATAGGGGACCACTGGTCAATAGGGGACCGCTGGTCTACACGGTCAATAGGGGACCGCCGGTCTACACGGCCAATAGGGGACCACTGGTCTACACGGTCAATAGGGGACCACTGGTCTACACGGTCAATAGGGGACCGCTGGTCTACACGGCCAATAGGGGACCACTGGTCTACACGGTCAATAGGGGACCACTGGTCTACACGGTCAATAGGGGACCACTGGTCTACACGGTCAATAGGGGGCCACTGGTCAATAGGGGACCACTGGTCTACACGGTCAATAGGGGACCGCTGGTCTACACGGCCAATAGGGGACCACTGGTCAATAGGGGACCACTGGTCTACACGGCCAATAGGGGACCACTGGTCTACACGGTCAATAGGGGACCACTGGTCAATAGGGGACCGCTGGTCTACACGGTCAATAGGGGACCACTGGTCAATAGGGGACCACTGGTCTACACGGCCAATAGGGGACCACTGGTCTACACGGTCAATAGGGGACCGCTGGTCTACACGGTCAATAGGGGACCACTGGTCTACACGGTCAATAGGGGACCGCTGGTCTACACGGCCAATAGGGGACCGCTGGTCTACACGGTCAATAGGGGACCACTGGTCTACACGGTCAATAGGGGACCACTGGTCAATAGGGGACCACTGGTCTACACGGTCAATAGGGGACCACTGGTCTACACGGTCAATAGGGGACCGCTGGTCTACACGGTCAATAGGGGACCACTGGTCTACACGGCCAATAGGGGACCACTGGTCTACACGGTCAATAGGGGACCACTGGTCTACACGGTCAATAGGGGTCAATAGGGGACCACTGGTCTACACAGTCAATAGGGGACCACTGGTCTACACGGTCAATAGGGGACCACTGGTCTACACGGTCAATAGGGGACCACTGGTCTACACGGTCAATAGGGGACCGCTGGTCTACACGGTCAATAGGGGACCGCTGGTCTACACGGTCAATAGGGGACCACTGGTCTACACGGTCAATAGGGGACCACTGGTCTACACGGTCAATAGGGGACGACTGGTCTACACGGTCAATAGGGGACCACTGGTCTACACAGTCAATAGGGGACCACTGGTCTACACGGTCAATAGGGGACCGCTGGTTTACACGGTCAATAGGGGACCACTGGTCTACACGGTCAATAGGGGACCACTGGTCTACACGGCCAATAGGGGACCACTGGTCTACACGGCCAATAGGGGACCACTGGTCTACACGGTCAATAGGGGACCACTGGTCTACACGGTCAATAGGGGACCACTGGTCAATAGGGGACCACTGGTCTACACGGTCAATAGGGGACCACTGGTCTACACGGTCAATAGAGGACCGCTGGTCTACACGGTCAATAGGGGACCGCTGGTCTACACGGTCAATAGGGGACCGCTGGTCTACACGGTCAATAGGGGACCACTGGTCTACACGGTCAATAGGGGACCACTGGTCTACACGGCCAATAGGGGACCACGGGTCTACACGGTCAATAGGGGACCACTGGTCAATAGGGGACCACGGGTCTACACGGCCAATAGGTGACACAGAGGACTTGACTACATAGTAGCTTCCACCAGTCCAGTGATGTCAACCATATTATACTCCCAGATTAAACTAGTTAGTGTTTAGTTTTTTAAATGTTTCTCTTAGTTGACTGTGTTCATGTGAGGTGCTATTAGACAGTTCTGTTCTAATCCTGTCTCTCATCCCATTTAAACAGGAACCGTTGACGTCAGTAATGAAGAAGAACAAGGAGACGACGAAGAATGAGGAAGATGAGGCCAGTGAACCCAGTCTGTCATCGGTTTAAATGTGAAATGATCTATAATAAGTGTTATGTGCCATTTAACAGACATGTTTGGATGGTCCCAGGAATCAAACCCACTATCCTGGAGTTACAAGGACCTTAACTATGACTATATAGGAATGTGCATGGCTATATTTACATTTTAATCATTTAGCAGACGCTCTTATCCAGAGCAACTTACAGGAACAATTAGGGTGAAGTGCCTTGCTCAAGGGCACATCGCCAGATTTTACATCTTGTTGGTTCAGGGATTTGAACAAGCGACATTGGTTACTGGCCCAACGCTCTTAACCACTAGTCTACCTGCCTCTCCATATATAGCACTATGTCATCAGCAATAGTTTTTTCTATCAGACATCTTTGGTGTAGTTTACGTAGTCTGTGCTGATTTATTTGACAGGGACAAAATGCACATCATATAGTGAAAGGACCAGCTATTGCATACAGAAGCTATCAATGCCTGGCTGAGTTGGTGAGAGACTTCTGTATTGCCGGGGTCGCGACACAGGTCACACGTAGGGAGTTGCTGTAGGGACTCTTATCAGGCTCTTCTCAGGTACTAAGATTTGTCTCTAGCGTCATAATGACCTCTCACTGTACCAAAGAGGGGCATTGTAACTTCACTGCCAAAATCACCAGGTGCTCTATGCTGTAACTTTACCTTCAAGGTAGACTATAGAAGAACGGGAGAAACTCCCCAAATACAGGTGTGCCAAGCTTGTAGCGTCATATCGAAGAAGACTCAAGGCTGTAATCGCTGCCAAAGGTGCTTCAACAAAGTACTGAGTAAAGGGTCTGAATACTTATGTAAATGTGTATTTTTATTTAATTTTTAATTTTTTTGCAAAAATCTCTAAACCTGTTTTTGCTTTGTCATTATGGGGAATTGTGTGTAGATTGAAAAAAAAACTATTTAATTAAGGTTACGCTGTATGCACTGTACTGACGATTGTTCAGAAGAAGGCAATTAAATAGTGTACTGTACACAGCGCACCACAGCAGACCACAGCAGCCTCAACTCTTACAGCTGTGTAGCTGCTGGCCAAGTCAGTCAGAGACTTCATCACTCAGGATGGAACTTTACTCTGCTGCTATTTTTACCATGTAATGTTACTACGACAACAGCATCAGAACACCCTATAGAACAACAGTTTATGTATTTACCTAGTCGGCTTGTTGTCGTGTGTTAGAGGAATATTCCTCCTGAGATAAATTCACGTTGCGATAGGGAGAGAAACGTATTCTGACGGGCAGTCAAAGCACAACAATTCGTAATGCAATTGAAGGAGAGCAGTTTTTACGGATCTAGAAGCACAAGCATTTCGCTACACTCGCAATAATATCTGCTATCCACGTGTATGACAAATACAATTTTGATTTGTAATGTATGTGAGGCCTTTTGAGACTTCATACTAAATATGTAGCCTTGTGGGATATTAATGAATGTGAACTCAGCAACTGTTCTGTAATTGTAGTAGTGTGATGAGTATCTTCTGACAGACTATGCTGAGTAAAGTAATGTTTTGTCCACCTCTTTAGTGAACAGCTCTTTTTTGCTAAATCAGCCTTTGGATTCCTTGCACCTTGTGTTTGGAAGGATCTACAATGCACTTAAGAAATGGAGGAATTGGTGTCTAAGGCATTTGACGGTTGTTAGGGGACCTTTTTACTGAAGAATGTCTGTTTTTATGATCGTGTTTTACTTTTCATGTATTTTAATGTGTAGTTTGTATTATATTGTGGTGATATACAGGGCTCACCTGGAAAAGAGACCTGTCTCAGCATTAACTTCCTGTCAAAATATACAAATTTCTAAAGAAATGTGATTTTGGCTCCATGATTTGTAAACTAACTGTTGCTTGTTGAGCTCCAGACATTGATTATCTGCAGATAAATGATCAAAACATTCTCTGAAGATGTAATTCCTCAGTGCAGGAACTATATAGAGAGGAGGGAGCATCATTCTGGTCCACTCTCATTTGTTCAGTCCATGTTCCTCAGTGCAGGAACTATTTAGAGAGGAGGGAGCATCATTCTGGTCCACTCTCATTTGTTCAGTCCATGTTCCTCAGTGCAGGAACTATATAGAGAGGACGCAGCATCATTCTGGTCCACTCTCATTTGTTCAGTCCATGTTTTTTGTTGCAGGCCATCTAATAATAAGGTCAGGTAAAACTGTATTTGAACTGACATTTCACTATCTGACATAATGGTAGGTAGCCATTGTAGAGTTTGTATGGACTATTTTGTCATGGTTTTTCCGTTTCTAATCCATACTGAACGAACAGCTGTTTGGGAGCCGAATGAACGTCTCTTTTAGGTGAACGGAGACAAATGTTCCGACTCACAGAAGACTGAATGACCACAATATATACAGCTAGCAAAGGTAATAGCTTAGCACGCTAGGCTAGCAGGCTGAATATATAGCAATAATAAAACCAGCACCATTAGTTGTAGTGAGTTAGCATGCTGTGTGGCTAGCAATGCTAATATGTAAACAGACAGCCATCTTGGTAGAGGTTCGTATGAGGAAGTGACCGGGTGTAATGACATCACCGATCGGCCATACTGGTTGTGTAAGAATGATCCATCTTAGACACAACCAACAATGGAAGGCCTGAAAACTGTACTGTACCCAGAACTATGCCAAGGGGATAAACAGGATATGCAGTATGGATAGTACCCATACATGAATTACTGGCATATAAACACTGGATGTATTAGCATACGGGCGCCTAGCTTTTTGGGGCTTCTGTACTATTTATATTTGACAACTTTTACTCCACTACATTCTGATGTATTAGCATTCAGTAGTAAGTTTTTTGGGGTTTCTGTACTGTTTATGTTTATATTACTATTTATATTTGACAACTTTTACTTTTACTCCACTACATTCCTAAAGAAAATAATCAAATCAAATCAAATTTTATTAGTCACATACACATGGTTAGCAGATGTTAATGCGAGTGTAGCGAAATGCTTGTGCTTCTAGTTCCGACAATGCAGTAATAACCAACAAGTAATCTAACCTAACAATTCCACAACTACTACCTTATACACACAAATGTAAAGGGATAAAGAATATGTACATAAAGATATATGAATGAGTGGTGGTACAGAACGGCATAGGCAAGATGCAGTAGATGGTATAGAGTACGGTATATACATATGAGATGAGTACTGTAGGGTATGTAAACATAAAGTGGCATAGTTTAAAGTGGCTAGTGGTACATGTATTACATAAAGATGGCAAGATGCAGTAGATGATATAGAGTACAGTATATACATATGAGATGGGTAATGTAGGGTATGTAAACATTATATTAAGTGGCATTGTTTAAAGTGGCTAGTGGTACATTTTTACATAATTTCCATCAATTCCCATTTTTAAAGTGGCTGGAAATAATGTACTTTTTACTCCGTACATTTTCCCTGACACCCAAAAGTCACATTCTCGTTACATTCTTAATTTTACCTTTGATACTTAAAGTATATTTAAAACCAAATACTTTTACTCAAGTAGTATTTTACTGGGTGACTTTTAGTTGAGTAATTTTCTATGACGGTATCTTTACTTTTACTCAAGTATGACACTGTTTTATATATTTCCTTTGGGGTCTAGTGGTTTAGGTAAATCAGCCTTTGGTTTCTTTACGTTTGGAATGTTCAACAATACACTTTAAGATTTGAGGAATTGGTGCCTCTAGGGCATTTGATTGTTTTTTAAATTTTAACCTTTATTTAACGAGGCAAGTCCGCTAAGAACAAATTCTTATTTACAAAGACGGCCTACCCCGGCCAAACGTGGACGACGGTGGGCCAATTGTGCGCCGCCCTGTGGGACTCCCAAGCACAGCAGGATGTAGTCATTATTTATAATGTATTAATAATACCAATCAGGAAGTGTCCAATGGGGTAAATGCAGATGGACCAACCCCAGACTTCTGGACCTTTTCTAGCCTCTATGCTGCATCGGTTACAGATTATAAGGGTTATTGTTCATAGAACATCTGATAGTGAATCATAAAGCCCATCTATAGTCTATCAGACGTTCTATTAACAATAACTATAGATGGGCTATATGGTCCACTGTGTTACAATAATACACTATAGATGGGCTGTATGGTCCACTATGTTAAACCATAGATGGGCTGTATGGTCCACTATGTTACAATAATACACCATAGATGGGCTATATGCTCCACTATGTTACACCATAGATGGGCTATATGGTCCACTGTGTTACACCATAGATGGGCTATATGGTCCACTATGTTACAATAATACACTATAGATGGGCTATATGCTCCACTATGTTACACCATAGATGGGCTATATGGTCCACTGTGTTACACCATAGATGGGCTATATGGTCCACTATGTTATAATAATACACCATAGATGGGCTATATGGTCCACTATGTTACAATAATACACTATAGATGGGCTATATGGTCCACTGTGTTACAATAATACAACATAGATGGGCTATATGGTCCACTATGTTACAATAATACAACATAGATGGGTTGTGGATTCGAACCAGGTACTGCATTGGCACCTCTTGTACTGAGATGCAGTGTCTTAGACCACTGAGCCATTCTGGAGCGTTTTTTATTGACGCCTGTCTTTCATATGATTGTATTTAGCTTTTCATGTATTGTAGTGTATAATTATGTCTATTTGAAGGTTTCATGTGTTTATTGTATACAGGGCTCACCTGGAAAAGACACCTCAGCATGACTCAAAATAAAGGTGAAATAAAATGTGATTGAAAGGTTCATTTGGTTCAATGATTTGTGTGATTTATTTATTTTTAATTTTCTGATGGTATTCCTCAGTGCAAGAACAGTTTGGAGAGGAGTGGAGGGGAGGGGAGAGAAGAGGTCCACATTCTGGTCCACGCATTTTCTTTCCGTGTGTAAATGTTTAAGTCTCAATGCACATCATATAGTGAAAGGACCAGCTATTTCAGTCCATGTTTTTTGTTGCAGGCCATCTAATAATAAGGTCAGGTAAAACTGTATTTGAACTGACATTTCACCATCTGACATAATGGTAGGTAGCCATTTTAGAGTTTGTATGGACTATTTTGTCATGGTTTTTCCATTTCTAATCCATACTGAACGAACAGCTGTTTGGGAGCCGAATGAACGTCTCTTTAAGGTGAACGGAGACAAATGTTCCGGCTCACAGAAGACTGAAGGACCATCACTACACAACAGAGAAAACGGGAAAATTACCATATTTTATCATATAAATGAAAAAACAATTATAGAGTGAATAATAAGTAGTTATTATTTATAATGTATTAATGATACCAATCAGGAAGTGTGCAATGGGGTAAATGCAGATGGACCAACCCCAGGCTTCTGGACCTTTTCAGACCTTTTCTGATTAGATGTTCAGGAGTAGAAGGGGTAGAAGCTGTTAAGAAGCCTCTTGGACCTCCACACGGTCAGGTCTCTGATCTCCTCCCCAAACGTGAAACATTTAAAAACTAAACACTAACTAGTTTCATCTAGGAGTATAATATGGTTGACATCACTGGACTGGTGGAAGCTACTATGTAGTCAAGTCCTCTGTGTCCCCTATTGACCGTGTAGACAAGTGGTCCCCTATTGGCCGTGTAGACCAGTGGTCCCCTATTGACCGTGTAGACCCGTGGTCCCCTATTGACCGTGTAGACCAGTGGTCCCCTATTGGCCGTGTAGACCGGTGGTCCCCTATTGGCCGTGTAGACCGGTGGTCCCCTATTGGCCGTGTAGACCAGTGGTCCCCTATTGACCCGTGGTCCCCTATTGACCGTGTAGACCGGTGGTCCCCTATTGGCCGTGTAGACCGGTGGTCCCCTATTGACCGTGTAGACCAGTGGTCCCCTATTGGCCGTGTAGATCAGTGGTCCCCTATTGACCGTGTAGACCAGTGGTCCCCTATTGGCCGTGTAGACCAGCGGTCCCCTATTGGCCGTGTAGACCAGTGGTCCCCTATTGACCAGTGGTCCCCTATTGGCCGTGTAGACCCGTGGTCCCCTATTGACCAGTGGTCCCCTATTGACCAGTGGTCCCCTATTGGCCGTGTAGACCCGTGGTCCCCTATTGACCGTGTAGACCGGTGGTCCCCTATTGACCGTGTAGACCGGTGGTCCCCTATTGACCGTGTAGACCAGTGGTCCTCTATTGACCGTGTAGACCGGTGGTCCCCTATTGACCGTGTAGACCAGTGGTCCCCTATTGACCGTGTAGACCAGTGGTCCCCTATTGGCCGTGTAGACCAGTGGTCCCCTATTGACCGTGTAGACCGGTGGTCCCCTATTGACCGTGTAGACCAGTGGTCCCCTATTGACCGTGTAGACCAGTGGTCCCCTATTGACCGTGTAGACCAGTGGTCCCCTATTGACCGTGTAGACCAGTGGTCCCCTATTGACCCCTATTGACCGTGTAGACCAGTCCCTCCCAGAGAAAGTCAAATATTCTTCCATATTAAAAAGACAAATCGCTATTAATAACAAATGCAAGTTTATATAAACACTGTATTCATTCATTACAGCTACAGTGCTGGTTGTAGTCATTCATTACAGCTGCAGTGCCGGTTGTATTCATTCATTACAGCTGCAGTGCCGGTTGTAGCGTGAGTGGAAGTAGGGAGAACACACATTTTATGTCTTATAAAAGTGTTGAACTAAGAGTTGACAGTACTGAATAACAACAACCATTAATTTACTTGTAAAAACAGCAGCTCTTTGCTCTATTCGTTGAGTCTCTCGCCAGTCATGGTTTTGAAATCTCACAGAATTTGCTGCGTGTTAGAGACTTTGTTTAACAGCCTATGGCATGAAGAAACCATGCAGACATTGATCTGAGCTATCTGATTGGCCAGCGGTAGGCCTAAAGGTGCACTTGATTTGCTCTCTGGGCCTGCCGGGCAGGCAGAATTCTACCTTCAGACATACAGTTGAAGTCTGAAGTTAACATACACCTTAGCCAAATACATTTGAACTCAGTTTTTCACAATTCCTGACATTTATTTGTTGTAAAAATTCCCTGTTTTGGGTCAGTTAGGATCACCACTTTATTGTGCAGAGTGATTTATTTCAGATTTTATTTATTTCATCACATTCCCAGTGGGTCAGAAGTTGACATACACTCAATTAGTATTTGGTAGCATTGCCTTTCAATTGTTTAACTTGGGTCAAATGTTTCGGGTAGCCTTCCACAATAAGTTGGGTGAATTTTGGCCCATTCCTCCTGACGGAGCTGGTGTAACTGAGTCAGGTTTGTAGGCCTCCTTGCTCGCACACGCTTTTTCAGTTCTGCCCACAAATTTTCTATAGGATTGAGGTCAGGGCTTTGTGATGGCCACTCCAATACCTTGACTTTGTTGTCCTTAAGCCATTTTGCCACAACTTTGGAAGTAGGCTTGGGGTCATTATTCGTTTGGAAGACCCATTTGTGACCAAGCTTTAACTTCCTGACTGATGTCTTGAGATGTTGCTTCAATATATCCACATCATTTTCAATCCTCATGATGACATCTATTCTTCGGCTTGCAAGCCTCCCCCTTTTTCCTCCAAACATAACGATGGTCATTATGGCCAAACAGTTCTATTTTTGTTTCATCAGACCAGAGGACATTTCTCCAAAAAGTACGATCTTTGTCCCCATGTGCAGTTACAAACCGTAGTCTGGCTTTTTTATGGCAGTTTTGGAGCAGTGGCTTCTTCCTTGCTGAGCGGCTTTTCAGGTTATGTCGTTATAGGACTCGTTTTACTGTGGAAATAGATACTTTTGTACCTGTTTCCTCCAGCATCTTCACAAGGTCGTTTGCTGTTGTTCTGGGATTGATTTTAACTTTTCGCACCAAAGTACGTTCATCTCTAGGAGACAGAATGAGTCTCCTTCCTAAGCGGTATGACGGCTGCGTGGTCCCATGGTGTTTATACTTGCGTACTATTATTTGTACAGATGAACGTGGTACCTTCAGGTGTTTGGAAATTGCTCCCAAGGATGAACCAGACTTTTTTTCCTGAGGTCTTGGCTGATTTCTTTAGATTTTCCCATGATGTCAAGCAAAGAGACACTGATTTTGAAGGTAGGCATTGAAATACATCCACAGGTACACCTCCAATTGACTCAAATGATGTCAATTAGCCTATCAGAAGCTTCTAAAGCCATGACATTTTCTGGAATGTTTAAAGACACAGTCAACTTAGTGTATGTAAACTTCTGACCCACTGGAATTGTGATACAGTGAATTATAAGTGAAATAATCTGTCTGTAAACAATTGTTGGAAAAATTACTTGTGTTATGCACAAAGTAGATGTCCTAATTGACTTGCCAAAACTATAGTTTGTTTTGGCTTGGGGGCGCTATTTTCACATCCGGATGAATAGTGTGCCCAAAGTAAACTGCCTGCTACTCAGGTCCAGAAGCTAGAATATGCATATAATTGGTATTTGGATAGAAAACACTCTAAAGTTTCTAAAACTGTTTGAATAAAGTCTGAGTATAACAGAACTCATTTGGCAGGAGAAACCCTGAGCACAATCCATCCAGGGAATATTTTTTTGAGGTCAATCTGTTTTCCATTGGTTTTCTATGGCAAGGCTGTTTCAATAGAAATATGCGTGCAGTTCCTATAGCTTCCACTAGATGTCAGTCTTTAGAAATTGGTTGATGTTTTTCTTTAGAGACATGAAGAAGTAGCCCTGTTATTTTCCTGTGTCACTCCAGGTGCACTCTTTTGGTGCCCGCGACCTGGAACGTGCGTTTTCGTCCGGTATTGAACACAGTATATCCCGTCTTAAATTTGATCGATTATTAAAATACCTAAAGTTGTATTAGGAAAGTTGTTTGAAATGTTAGGACAAAGATTACAGGTAACTTATGAGATATTTTGTAGTCATGTAACGTGAGTTGGAACCGGTGTTTTTCTGGATCAAACGCGCCAAATAAATGGACATTTTGGATATATAACGACAGAATTAATTGAACAAAAGGACCATTTGTGATGTTTATGGGACATATTGGAGTGCCAACAGAAGAAGCTCGTCAAAGGTAAGGCATGAATTATATCTTTATTTCTGAGTTTTGTGTCGCGCTTGGCGGGTTGAATTATGATTGTCTGTGTTGGTTTGATGGGGTGCTGTCCTCAGATAATAGCATGGTTTGCTTTCGCCGTAAAGCCCTTTTAAAATCAGACACTGCGGCTGGATTAACAACAAGTGTAGCTTGAATTTGGAGTATTGCATGTGTGATTTCATGAAAGTTTAATATTTATAGTAATTTAATTTGAATTTGGCGCTCTGCAATTTCACCGGATGTTGTCAAATCGATCCCGCTAAAGGGATTTGATCCATAAGAAGTTTTTCGCCGAACAATTTCTTTGTTTAAGAACAATTTCGCCGAAAGGTGACTAGTTTGCATCCCTGCTACACGACAAGAAGTATATTAAGGCTCAGTGTATCGTTAGAATCACAGGATCCTATCTGATGGTTTTGGGAAACCGGGCTCTAACACGGAACCCAAACCGGCTGCGCGCGTGCGCCATAGTGCATAAATGTATTTTTTCCCCCTACACCAAACGCGATCACGACACGCAGGTTAAAATATCAAACAAACTCTGAACCAATTACATTAATTTGGGGACAGGTCGAAAAGCAGTAAACATTTAACGTTATGGCAATTTAGCTAGTTAGCTTGCACTTGCTAGCTAATTTGTCCTATTTAGCTAGCTTGCTGTTGCTAGCTAATTTGTCCTGGGATATAACATTAAACATTGAGTTGTTATTTTACCTGAAATGCACAAGGTCCTCTACTCCTCCAATTAATCCACACATAAAACGGTCAACCGAATCATCTCTCCTCCTTTCAGACCTTTTCTTCTCTTGACTTTATATTGCGATTGGCAACTTTCATTAATTAGGTGCATTACTGCCACTGACCTCTGTCTTTCAGTCACTCACGTGGGTATAACCAATGAGGAGATGGCACGTGGGTACCTGCTTCTATAAACCAATGAGGACTTGCAGCGCAATCTGCGTCACAAATAGAACTGACTTCTATTTTAGCCCTTGGCAACACAGACGCTTGTTGATGCCGTAACTGAATTATTTTATTTTTTACAAAATGTATTTTGTAACGCTCGCGCACACGACGCGAGCGGTGTAGTCAGGGTACTGCTCACCAGTCTTGGATACAGACAGTACTGCTCACCAGTCTTGGATACAGACAGTACTGCTCACCAGTCTTGGATACAGACAGTACTGCTCACCAGTCTTGGATACAGACAGTACTGCTCACCAGTCTTGGATACAGACAGTACTGCTCCAAACACGCATCAGTCGTTCGCTTACATCCAGTAGTGATCCAAAGCAGCCCCCCCCCCCAACTTTTCTCATCGGATCTACACGAATCACGGTGAATTTCGCCATAAGGTGACTAGTTTGTGTACACGACAAGAAGCATCTTAAGGCTCAGTGTATCGTTAGAATCACAGGATCCTATCTGATGGTTTTGGGAAACCGGGACCCAACCCTGTTCCATTCTACAGATCCTGTGTATTAGAAAGTAACGTTACAAATGCAAAACCCACATTATCACTAGCTAGTAAACGTACTTACCGCCTGTGTCACTTGATGTTGATGATATACTAATGATGTACATTAAAAGTGTCCACAACCCGCAGACCGAATAAGTCTTCATATTGTCCCGTTAAAGACAGAAGTTATGTAGAACTATAGGATCATGTCAATCTATCTGCGACAGGATACAGTGACTTGAAACCGCAGAGCTGCTGCAATACACTCTCTATAGCAGCCCCTCCCCTCCCAAGTATCCTCCTCTTTACACTCTCTATAGCAGCCCCTCCCCTCCCAAGTATCCTCCTCTTTACACACTCTCTATAGCAAGCATGTATTGTCCACTAAAGAAAGTCACCTACACCCAAGCGGCACCTCCTGCTACAAACACAAACCACGAGAGTTAAACCGCTGAGCTGCTTGTTTCTTGTTCCTTGTTTCTCGCTGCTTCAAACACACTGTGCCCTCAACCTGCGGTAACCGCCCCTTTTAGCCCAAACTCGCCAATCACCGCCAATAACACGACTTTTGGGCTTTTCAACACCCTAAAATTCAACACCCTAAAATTCAACACCCTAAAATTCAACACCCTAAAATTGCCACTCTCTATGCTTTGCCGAAATTACACAAGAATGTTACAAAACCTTCAGGGCGCCATATTGTAGCGGGGATTGATGCAGTAAGGCCCCTCTATCGACTTTTGTTGACTTTTTTATTAGACCACTCACAGAACAGCTCCCCTCCTTTGTAAAGGACACCAGCAGTATGGTCTCAGAACAGCTCCCCTCCTCCTAAAGGACACCAGCAGTATGGTCTCAGAACAGCTCCCCTCCTTTGTAAAGGAAACCAACAGTAAGGTCTCAGAACAGCTCCCCTCCTTTGTAAAGGACACCAGCAGTATGGTCTCAGAACAGCTCCCCTCCTAAAGGACACCAGCAGTATGGTCTCAGAACAGCTCCCCTCATTTGTAAAGGACACCAGCAGTATGGTCTCAGAACAGCTCCCCTCATTTGTAAAGGACACCAGCAGTATGGTCTCAGAACAGCTCCCCTCATTTGTAAAGGACACCAGCAGTATGGTCTCAGAACAGCTCCCCTCCTTTGTAAAGGACACCAGCAGTATGGTCTCAGAACAGCTCCCCTCCTAAAGGACACGAGCAGTAAGGTCTCAGAACAGCTCCCCTCCTTTGTAAAGGACACCAGCAGTATGATCTCAGAACAGCTGATTAAGGACCAAGTAACTGAGGAATGTAACAGTTTTTCTGATTTCTGATTTTGGGAATAAGATAGTAACGTTACAACTGCAAAACCCACATTATCACTAGATAGCAAACGTACTTACCGCCTGTGTTTCTTGATGTTGATGATATACTAATGATGTACATTAAAAGTGAACACAACCCGCAGACCGAATAAGTCTCCATATTGTCCCGTTAAAGACAGAAATTATGTAGAACTATAGGATCATGTCAATCTATCTGCGACAGGATACAGTGATCTGAAACCGCTGAGCTACTGCAACACACTGCCTCGCCCTAAAAAACACACACTGCCTCGCCCTAAAAAACACACACTGCCTCGCCCTAAAAAACACACACTGCCTCGCCCTAAAAAACACACACTGCCTCGCCCTAAAAACACACACTGCCTCGCCCTAAAAAACACTGCCACCCCCTTCACAAGTATCCTCCTCTCTGCTGAAAGTCGCATAGCATCAAACTCGCCACCGGAACCACTCGATGTGACTGATCACCGCCCAGCGGTCAGTACTGACTGGGAAGCGGTGTTTCACCGCGTGTTAGTAGTGTTCACGAAGGGAGACAATAACTATACTGCTCTCTCAACACACACACACACACCACCAGCCTGTCAAATCCAATCAACTTGTATTGGTCACATACACATGGTTGTCAGGGTGGGTATAATTGGTGGAACGTTCCTATAGGAATCTGTTCCAAAAACGCGGTAAATAACAAGGTTGTATAGCGGCGCAATAAGATACCGGGCAGGAAGTGGCCTATGTATTTCCGTTTTTTTACTCACCACATTTATTCCGAAACAAGTCTGTCTTCATTCTGGTAGCCTCCACCGTGTCTCGTTCGTTGTTTTAGTTATTTTTTCCAGTGTGTCGGCATTCGGCAGGTGAACTCTACTGCGCCTCTATTCGGCTCTCTCTATGGTTAACATGTAACTTAACTAATGACTACTAGCTCCAATATTTTATTTGCTCGGTGACTTGTACACAATTGTTACCGATGACACGGTATATATCAGCCTACTCGTAATCCAGAAGCATACATTGTATTTTGCCAAGTTCTCCTGTGTGAATTCTGTTTCCCAAATATAGCAGGTAACTTGTGTCGATGTTGTTGAGTTCAACAGTCTCCAGTCTACCAACTGATCTCTGAAATAACTATTTAAAATCAGTCTGTCCTGACTCAGATCAACAGTCTCCAGTCTACCAACTGGTCTCTGTTATAACTATTTAAATCAGTCTGTCCTGACTCAGCTCAACAGTCTCCAGTCTACCAACTGGTCTCTGTTATAACTATTTAAAATCAGTCTGTCCTGACTCAGATCAGCAGTCTCCAGTCTACCAACTGGTCTCTGAAATAACTATTTAAAATCAGTCTGTCCTGACTCAGATCAGCAGTCTCCAGTCTACCAACTGGTCTCTGAAATAACTATTTAAAATCAGTCTGTCCTGACTCAGCTCAGCAGTCTCCAGTCTACCAACTGGTCTCTGTAATAACTATTTAAATCAGTCTGTCCTGACTCAGATCAACAGTCTCTCCAGTCTACCAACTGGTCTCTGTAACTTCATCTTTGTCTCTGTGGTGTACAGTCTTCAGGTGATGATGGGGGTATTGAATCATCTCTCTACTCTCCTTCTCTCTCTCCTCCCTCCTGCTCTCTCTCATGTAGTGGAAAAGTTCAGTGATGTTACAGACTGTGAGAAGTTCTTCCTGGGGGGGACAACTCCAAATCTCCCAGGTATTTTGGTTGGTGGGACAGTCCAGGACCAGAACCGCTACAAGCCGATCTGCCAGAAGTACAACAACATCTACAGGTTTGCAACTCTCTACGACACGACCAACAGGATCCCTGTGTTCTCAGCCTACACCTTCACTGGTTATACAACGGGTCGACCAGATGATCCCTGGATGATCGAGCCCCAGGTAGGACTAATGTTTTGTCATATAACATAACATGATTTGTTTACTGCTGTATATCACAGACAGTTATGAGCTGACAAGGTACAACTCTGTCGTTCTGCCCCTGAACAAGGCAGTTAACCTACTGTTCCCCTGAACAAGGCAGTTAACCCACTGTTCCCCTGAACAAGGCAGTTAACCCACTGTTCCCCTGAACAAGGCAGTTAACCCACTGTTCCCCTGAACAAGGCAGTTAACCCACTGTTCCCCTGAACAAGGCAGTTAACCTACTGTTCCCCTGAACAAGGCAGTTAACCCACTGTTCCCCTGAACAAGGCAGTTAACCCACTGTTCCCCTGAACAAGGCAGTTAACCCACTGTTCCCCTGAACAAGGCAGTTAACCCACTGTTCCCCTGAACAAGGCAGTTAACCCACTGTTCCCCTGAACAAGGCAGTTAACCCACTGTTCCCCTGAACAAGGCAGTTAACCCACTGTTCCCCTGAACAAGGCAGTTAACCCACTGTTCCCCGGCCCTCATTGAAAATAAGAATTTGGTCTTAAACTGACTTGCCTGGTTAAATAAAGGTTAAATAAATGTTAACAGAATATAGAACTACCATTATGGAGGATATAGAGACTTGATTGTCTTGATTGTGGATTGTGACCCCCCTAGAAAACAGGGTTTATTTGACAGGAAATAGAGGGTTTACTGAACAGAACTAGTGAATGACTGTATGGCTGTTGTTTCCTGCAGCTCAACGGGGAAAACAACATCCCTGAAATGGAGAATGACAGTAAAGAGATTGAATACCAACACCAGGGAAAACAGCAGCCCTGAAATGGAGAATGACAGTGAAGAGATTGAATACCAACACCAGGGAAAACAGCAGCCCTGAAATGGAGAATGACAGTAAAGAGATTGAATACCAACACCAGGGAAAACAGCCCTGAAATGGAGAATGACAGTAAAGAGATTGAATACCAACACCAGGGAAAACAGCCCTGAAATGGAGAATGACAGTAAAGAGATTGAATACCAACACCAGGGAAAACAGCCCTGAAATGGAGAATGACAGTAAAGAGATTGAATACCAACACCAGGGAAAACAGCCCTGAAATGGAGAATGACAGTAAAGAGATTGAATACCAACACCAGGGAAAACAGCCCTGAAATGGAGAATGACAGTAAAGAGATTGAATACCAACACCAGGGAAAACAGCCCTGAAATGGAGAATGACAGTAAAGAGATTGAATACCAACACCAGGGAAAACAACAGCCCTGAAATGGAGAATGACAGTAAAGAGATTGAATACCAACACCAGGGAAAACAGCCCTGAAATGGAGAATGACAGTAAAGAGATTGAATACCAACACCAGGGAAAACAACAGCCCTGAAATGCAGAATGACAATAAAGAGATTGAATACCAACACCAGGCTGGAGACAACGACTATAATAAATCAATACCAAATAAAGCGGTGAACAGAGGTCACCTCTTCCCAAGTTCATATGCTCATGACCTTGATACTCAGAAGTCCACCTTTACCCTGACCAACATCGTTCCCCAGGTGGTGTCCTTCAACGGGAGCAGCTGGAATGATATGGAGGAAAATGTCAGAAAAATGATATGGAGCACAAAGTCAAAACGACTCTTAATCTCTCTGAAGCTTAACTGTAAGGATGCTAACGACCAGATAAAAGCACTGTAAGGATGCTAACGACCAGATAAAAGCACTGTAAGGATGCTAACGACCAGATAAAAGCACTGTAAGGATGCTAACGACCAGATAAAAGCACTGTAAGGATGCTAACGACCAGATAAAAGCACTGTAAGGATGCTAACGACCAGATAAAAGCACTGTAAGGATGCTAACGACCAGATAAAAGCACTGTAAGGATGCTAACGACCAGATAAAAGCACTGTAAGGATGCTAACGACCAGATAAAAGCACTGTAAGGATTCTAACGACCAGATAAAAGCACTGTAAGGATGCTAACGACCAGATAAAAGCACTGTAAGGATGCTAACGACCAGATAAAAGCACTGTAAGGATGCTAACGACCAGATAAAAGCACTGTAAGGATGCTAACGACCAGATAAAAGCACTGTAAGGATGCTAACGACCAGATAAAAGCACTGTAAGGATGCTAACGACCAGATAAAAGCACTGTAAGGATGCTAACGACCAGATAAAAGCACTGTAAGGATGCTAACGACCAGATAAAAGCACTGTAAGGATGCTAACGACCAGATAAAAGCACTGTAAGGATGCTAACGAGCAGATAAAAGCACTGTAAGGATGCTAACGAGCAGATAAAAGCACTGTAAGGATGCTAACGAGCAGATAAAAGCACTGTAAGGATGCTAACGAGCAGATAAAAGCACTGTAAGGATGCTAACGAGCAGATAAAAGCACTGTAAGGATGCTAACGACCAGATAAAAGCACTGTAAGGATGCTAACGACCAGATAAAAGAACTGTAAGGATGCTAACGACCAGATAAAAGAACTGTAAGGATGCTAACGACCAGATAGAAGCCTATGTGGTGACTGGAGCAGTTCCTAACATCAACAACACACTGAACCACAGAGGGAACATCCCAGAGCTCCTGTGGACAGTCTACTGCTGTTACAACGAAAAGATCAAAAAGTGGATGGCTGAAGCACACTGGAGGAGGAACCAAGAGGAACAGAACAAACAAGTATTGAACCCCCAATCAGGGCTGTATGACATGTTGGAACTATTCAGTTGATGTCCAGCTGTTCCCAGATCAGTGTCGAAAAGGTGATACTCCGAGAGCGCTTCTCGTAAAGGATCGGGATGTACGTGATCATTGTGTCTATGATGATGACTGTGTCTCTGTTGGGGTCAAAGGTTATTACCTACCTGTTGTATTTGTTTCTGTGCTGGTGATGATGATGTAGTGACATAACCACCAGGAACCTGTGACATCATCAGGTCAAGCAGGTAATAATGGACCTGGTTTAGTCTGACCTGAGTTTCACGCTGTGATCAACATTCACTATTAATGACAATACTTTCTGAACTATCAGCACAGTAGACTACTGACCTGACCTGCTTTAGTAGACTACTGACCTGCTTTAGTAGACTACTGACCTGACCTGCTTTAGTAGACTACTGACCTGACCTGCTTTAGTAGACTACTGACCTGCTTTAGTAGACTACTGAAATGCTTTAGAAGACTACTGACCTGACCTGCTTTAGTAGACTACTGACCTGACCTGCTTTAGTAGACTACTGACCTGACCTGCTTTAGTAGACTACTGACCTGCTTTAGTAGACTACTGACCTGCTTTAGTAGACTACTGACCTGCTTTAGTAGACTACTGACCTGACCTGCTTTAGTAGACTACTGACCTGACCTGCTTTAGTAGACTACTGTTTTGAACTGCTTTAGTAGACTACTGACCTGACCTGCTTTAGTAAACTACTGACCTGACCTGCTTTAGAAGACTACTGACCTGCTTTAGAAGACTACTGACCTGACCTGCTTTAGTAGACTACTGACCTGACCTGCTTTAGTAGACTACTGACCTGACCTGCTGTAGTAATCTACTGACCTGACCTGCTTTAGTAGACTACTGACCTGACCTGCTTTAGTAGACTACTGACCTGACCTGCTTTAGAAGACTACTGACCTGACCTGCTTTAGTAGACTACTGGCCTGACCTGCTTTAGTAGACTACTGTTTTGACCTGCTTTAGTAGACTACTGACCTGACCTGCTTTAGTAGACTACTGTACTGACCTGCTTTAGTAGACTACTGACCTGACCTGCTGTAGTAGACTACTGATCTGACCTGCTTTAGTAGACTACTGACCTGACCTGCTTTAGTAGACTACTGACCTGCTTTAGTAGACTACTGACCTGACCTGCTTTAGTAGACTACTGACCTGACCTGCTGTAGTAGACTACTGACTTGCTTTAGTAGAGTTCTGTACTGACCTGTTTTAGTAGACTACTGTACTGACCTGCTTTAGTAGACTACTGACCTGACCTGCTTTTGTTGACTACTGAGCTGACCTGCTGTAGTAGACTACTGACCTGACCTGCTTTAGTAGACTACTGGCCTGACCTGCTTTAGTAGACTGCTGACCTGACCTGCTTTAGTAGACTACTCACCTGACCTGCTTTAGTAGACTACTGGCCTGACCTGCTTTAGTAGACTACTGGCCTGACCTGCTTTAGTAGACTACTGACCTGACCTGCTTTAGTAGACTACTGACCTGACCTGCTTCAGTAGACTACTGTACTGACCTGCTTTAGTAGACTACTGACCTGACCTGCTTTAGTAGACTACTGTACTGGCCTGCTTTAGTAGACTACTGACCTGACCTGCTATAGTAGACTACTGACCTGACCTGCTGTAGTAGACTACTGACCTGACCTGCTTTAGTAGACTACTGACCTGACCTGCTTTAGTAGACTACTGACCTGACTTGCTTTAGTAGACTACTGACCTGACCTGCTATAGTAGACTACTGACCTGACCTGCTGTAGTAGACTACTGACCTGACCTGCTTTAGTAGACTACTGACCTGACCTGCTTTAGTACACTACTGACCTGACTTGCTTTAGTAGACTACTGGCCTGACCTGCTGTAGTAGACTACTGGCCTGACCTGCTGTAGTAGACTACTGACCTGACCTGCTTTAGTAGACTACTGACCTGACCTGCTTTAGTAGACTACTGACCTGACCTGCTGTTGTAGACTACTGACCTGACCTGCTTTGGTAGACTACTGACCTGACCTGCTTTAGTAGACTACTGACCTGACCTGATTTAGTAGACTACTTTACTGACCTGCTTTAGTAGACTACTGACCTGAACTACTTTTTTTGACTACTGTACTGACCTGTTTAGTAGACTACTGACCTGCTTTAGTAGACTACTGACCTGACCTGCTTTAGTAGACTACTGTACTGACCTGCTTTAGTAGACTACTGACCTGACCTGCTTTAGTAGACTACTGAGCTGACCTGCTGTAGTAGACTGCTGGCTGATCTGCTTTAGTAGACTCCTGACCTGACCTGCTTTAGTAGACTACTGACCTGACCTGCTTTAGTAGACTACTGGCCTGACCTGCTTTAGTAGACTACTGACCTGCTATAGTAGACTACTGACCTGACCTGCTTCAGTAGACTACTGTACTGACCTGCTTTAGTAGACTTCTGACCTGACCTGCTTTAGTAGACTACTGACCTGACCTGCTGTAGTAGACTACTGACCTGACCTGCTTTAGTAGACTACTGACCTGACTTTCTTTAGTAGACTACTGACCTGACCTGATTTAGTAGACTACTGACCTCACCTGCTTTAGTAGACTACTGACCTGACCTGCTTTAGTAGACTACTGACCTGACCTGCTTTAGTAGACTACTGACCTGACCTGCTGTAGTAGACTACTGACCTGACCTGCTTTAGTAGACTACTGACCTGACTTGCTGTAGTAGACTACTGACCTGACCTGCTTTAGTAGACTACTAACCTGACCTACTGTAGTAGACTACTGACCTGACCTGCTTTAGTAGACTATTGACCTGACTTTCTTTAGTAGACTACTGACCTGACCTGCTTTAATAGACTACTGACCTGACCTGCTTTAGTAGACTACTGACCTGCTTTAGTAGACTACTGACCTGACCTGCTGTAGTAGACTACTGACCTGACCTGCTGTAGTAGACTACTGACCTGACCTGCTGTAGTAGACTACTGACCTGACCTGCTTTAGTAGACTACTGACCTGACCTGCTTTAGTAGACTACTGACCTGCTTTAGTAGACTACTGACCTGCTTTAGTAGACTACTGACCTGACCTGCTGTAGTAGACTACTGACCTGACCTGCTGTAGTAGACTACTGACCTGACCTACTTTAGTAGACTACTGACCTGACCTGCTTTAGTAGACTACTGACCTGACCTGCTTTAGTAGACTACTGACCTGACCTGCTGTAGTAGACTACTGACCTGACCTGCTGTAGTAGACTACTGACCTGACCTGCTGTAGTAGACTACTGACCTGACCTACTTTAGTAGACTACTGACCTGACCTGCTTTAGTAGACTACTGACCTGACCTGCTGTAGTAGACTACTGACCTGACCTGCTGTAGTAGACTACTGACCTGACCTGCTGTAGTAGACTACTGACCTGACCTGCTGTAGTAGACTACTGACCTGACCTGCTGTAGTAGACTACTGACCTGACCTACTTTAGTAGACTACTGACCTGACCTGCTTTAGTAGACTACTGACCTGACCTGCTGTAGTAGACTACTGACCTGCTTTAGTAGACTACTGACCTGACCTGCTGTAGTAGACTGCTGACCTGACCTGCTTTAGTAGACTACTGACCTGACCTGCTTTAGTAGACTACTGACCTGCTTTAGTAGACTACTGACCTGACCTGCTGTAGTAGACTACTGACCTGACCTGCTGTAGTCGACTACTGACCTGACCTGCTGTAGTAGACTATTGACCATACCTGCTGTAGTAGAACTACTGACCTGACCTGCTGTAGTAGACTACTGACCTGACCTGCTTTAGTAGATTACTGTACTGACCTGCTGTAGTAGACTACTGACCTGACCTGCTGTAGTAGACTACTGACCTGACCTGCTGTAGTAGACTACTGACCTGACCTGCTTTAGTAGACTACTGACCTGACCTGCTTTAGTAGACTACTGACCTGACCTACTTTTGTTGACTACTGTACTGACCTGCTTTAGTAGACTACTGACCTGACCTGCTTTAGTAGACTACTGTACTGACCTGCTTTAGTAGACTACTGACCTGACCTGCTTTAGTAGACTACTGAGCTGACCTGCTGTAGTAGACTACTGGCCTGACCTGCTTTAGTAGACTGCTGACCTGACCTGCTTTAGTAGACTACTGACCTGACCTGCTTTAGTAGACTACTAGCCTGACCTGCTTAAGTAGACTACTGGCCTGACCTGCTTTAGTAGACTACTGGCCTGACCTGCTTTAGTAGACTACTGGCCTGACCTGCTGTAGTAGACTACTGACCTGACCTGCTTTAGTAGACTACTGGCCTGACCTGCTGTAGTAGACTACTGACCTGACCTGCTTTAGTAGACTACTGACCTGACCTGCTGTAGTAGACTACTGACCTGCTTTAGTAGACTACTGACCTGACCTGCTTTAGTAGACTACTGACCTGACCTGCTTTAGTAGACTACTGACCTGACCTGCTTTAGTAAACTACTGACCTGACCTGCTTTAGTAGACTACTGACCTGACCTGCTTTAGAAGACTACTGTACTGACCTGCTGTAGTAGACTACTGACCTGACCTGCTGTAGTAGACTACTGACCTGACCTGCTGTAGCAGACTACTGACCTGACCTGCTGTAGTAGACTACTGACCTGACCTACTTTAGTAGACTACTGACCTGACCTGCTTTAGTAGACTACTGACCTGACCTGCTGTAGTAGACTACTGACCTGCTTTAGTAGACTACTGACCTGACCTGCTGTAGTAGACTACTGACCTGACCTGCTTTAGTAGACTACTGACCTGACCTGCTTTAGTAGACTACTGACCTGCTTTAGTAGACTACTGACCTGACCTGCTGTAGTAGACTACTGACCTGACCTGCTGTAGTAGACTACTGACCTGACCTGCTTTAGTAAACTACTGACCTGACCTGCTTTAGTAGACTACTGACCTGACCTGCTTTAGAAGACTACTGTACTGACCTGCTGTAGTAGACTACTGACCTGACCTGCTGTAGTAGACTACTGACCTGACCTGCTGTAGTAGACTACTGACCTGACCTGCTGTAGTAGACTACTGACCTGACCTACTTTAGTAGACTACTGACCTGACCTGCTTTAGTAGACTACTGACCTGACCTGCTGTAGTAGACTACTGACCTGCTTTAGTAGACTACTGACCTGACCTGCTGTAGTAGACTACTGACCTGACCTGCTTTAGTAGACTACTGACCTGACCTGCTTTAGTAGACTACTGACCTGCTTTAGTAGACTACTGACCTGACCTGCTGTAGTAGACTACTGACCTGACCTGCTGTAGTAGACTACTGACCTGACCTGCTGTAGTAGACTACTGACCTGACCTGCTGTAGTAGACTACTGACCTGACCTGCTTTAGTAGACTACTGACCTGACCTGCTGTAGTAGACTACTGACCTGACCTGCTGTAGTAGACTACTGACCTGACCTGCTGTAGTAGACTACTGACCTGACCTGCTTTAGTAGACTACTGACCTGACCTGCTGTAGTAGACTACTGACCTGACCTACTTTTGTTGACTACTGTACTGACCTGCTTTAGTAGACTACTGACCTGACCTGCTTTAGTAGACTACTGTACTGACCTGTTTTAGTAGACTACTGACCTGACCTGCTTTAGTAGACTACTGACCTGCTTTAGTAGACTACTGACCTGACCTGCTTTAGTAGACTACTGACCTGACCTGATTTAGTAGACTACTGTACTGACCTGCTTTAGTAGACTTCTGACCTGACCTGCTTTAGTAGACTACTGACCTGCTTTAGTAGACTACTGACCTGCTGTAGTAGACTACTGACCTGACCTGCGGTAGTAGACTACTGACCTGACCTGCTTTAGTAGACTACTGACCTGACCTGCTGTAGTAGACAGTTGTATTAGTTGTAAACAAACATTGTATACCCTCAAAACATGGTTAAAACTATAATTTTGATATCATGGATTGTCAGTCATTGCATCAGAAGCTCTGTCTATGAATTTGAGAGTGTTTACATTTCTCCAGCCCTTATCCCTCAGCTGTTAACCCAAACAGTGACGGGGTGAGACAATGTGTTATTGTTTGAGCTGCATATTGCCCCTGTATACTGTAGGTAGTCTAGAGGTTAGAACGTTGTGACAGTAACTGATAGGTTGCTTGTTCTAGTCCCTGAGAAGGCAAGGTGGAAACATCTGCCGTTCTGCCCTTGAGCAAGGCATTTAACCCCCAACAACAGTTACAGTTCCCTGGGTGCCGTGGATGTTGATTAAGGCTGTCCCCCCCACCTCTCTGATTCAGAGGGCTTGGGTTAGATGCAGAAAACACATTTGGGGTGAATTCCTTCAACTGACTATGTTTCCCTTATTCCCCTTATTGGTATGTCAGGTTCTGTTTGTTTTATCACTGTAACCATAGAGATCCTACTTTATTTTCTAAATGTGATCAATCTTCTTCTTGGAAGGAATAAAATATCTGTAATGAAGCATTTGAAAGTCTGTTTTTTTGTACGTATGGCTTGTAAATGTAACCAAGTGATTCCCATATGAGACAATTCAACATTGGTGCAAATGTATTTGAGCTAAAAATAGTGATTATTGAAAGCCCTCTTTTAGTTGTCAGTTATTCCAAAAATGGTTTAGTATTGTTTTGTACGGTGTTTATTCTATACAAGAGCAAGGTAATGTTGATTAGTTAGTCTTTACTTCAGCATAACTCTGTAGTACGCATACAGCTCCATTCAGCGCGTAGTAAGTCATGCCTAACTTGGCTCACTAGTACTATATAGTATCACACTCAGATACACAGAACAGCAGCGCCATCTATTGGCGACATCTCGCAACAAGTATGAAGATGTATAGAAACTGTCCAATAGAAATCCCCGATCACACTTCCAGGCAATGTCATGGCAACGTTGGCTAGCTAAGTTAATGCGCAGAAAACAACATTGATTCAAACAGTTTGAGCCCTGTGGGGCATGTGAAGGCTATCAAATCAAAGACAAAGGCACAAATTAAATGTATTTACCTTTATTTAATTAAAATAATTAAAGAGCAGCAGTAAATAACAAGAGCAGCATAGAAGGGGGACAATGCAAATAGTCTGGGTAGCTATTTGATTAGATGTTCAGGAGTCTTATGGCTTGGGGGTAGAAGCTGTTTAGACGCCTCTTGGACCTAAACTTGGTGCTCCGGTACCGCTTGCCATGTGGTAGCAGAACGTACAGTCTATGACTGGGGTGGCTGGAGTCTTTGACAATTTGTAGGGCCTTCCTCTGATACTGTCTGGCATAGAGGTCCTGGATGGCAGGAAACCTGGGCCGTACACACATCCCTCTGTTGTGCCTTGCGGTCGGAGGCCAAGTAGTTGCCATACCAGGCAGTGATGCAACCCGTCAGGATGCTCTCGATGGTGCAGCTGTAGAACATTTAGAGGACCTGGGGACCCACGCCAAATATGTTCAGTCTCCTGAAGGGGAATAGGCTTTGTCTTGCCCTCTTCACGACTGTCTTGGTGTGTTTGGACCATGATAGTTTGTTGGTGATGTGAACATCAAGGAACTTGAAGCTCTCAACCTGCTCCACTACAGCCCTGTCGATGAGAATGGGGGTGTGTTCGGTCCTCCTTTTCCTATAGTCCACAATCATCTCCTTTGTCTTGATCATGTTGGGGGAGAGGTTGTTATCCTGGCACCACCCGGCCAGGTCTCTGACCTCCTCCCTATAGGCTGTCTCATCGTTGTCGGTGATCAGGCCTACCACTGTTGTGTCATCAGCAAACGTAATGATGGGGTTGGAGTCGTTCCTGGCCGTGCAGTAATGAGTGAACAGGAGGTGACTGAGCACACACCCCTGAGGCGCCCCGTGTTGAGGATCAGCGTGGCGGATGTGTTGTTACCTACCCTTACCACCAGGGGGCAGCCCGTCGGGAAGTCCAGGATCCAGTTGCGGTGGGAGGTGTTTAGTCCCAGGGTCCTAAGTTTATTGATGATCTTTGAGGGCCCTATGGTGTTGAACGCCGAGCTGTAGTCAACAAACAGCATTATCACACAGGTGTTCATTTTGTCCAGGTGGGAAATGGCATAAATAATACAATGGTTATAAACTGTACAACACAAGCAGAGAAGAAGTCTAAGAACATTGGAATCATTGTGAATTCAGCTGAACGTTTTTGGGGGTCTTCCTGATTTCCTCGGTGCCAGAAATCCTGTCGGTGAATGTAGCCCCATCACAGGCCCCTGAGCCGGTGTAGGGATGTATTTTGGACTGGACTGGGATTAAAGACGTATGATGTTTTTTTTAGTTGACGTGTTTTATTTTATATGATATCGTTCTACCTCTTATCCGGGATATGGTTTTTACGTTTCTTATTTAATACCTCGTCCAGCTGGTGGCGGTAATGCACCTTAACATTGGATGTCAACCGCCGTTAAACTCCATCGAAGAAGAAGACACTTTCCCTTCATCGGATCATTGTTTAAATCACAAGGAGAGTTACAGAGGAAGTATCTTTAATAAGGTTGGATGAAATGGATTGTAATCTTATTGCTACATCTGGGAAGTTGTAAGAAGAATGGAAAAGCGAATTGAAAACATTATACAGTTCAATCTCTGCAGTCATCTACCTATGATACCCGTAGCATTGGTTTGGTATCGGTAACTACCGGTACAATCAGCGGACACTTGTCTGCATTTTCAATAATGTTTTTACAATCGTAGCTATTTTAATGCATACTATCGCTTAAATTCGTGCTTTGTTGTATGGTGTAAGACGTCTGTGAAGTTGTGAAATAGTGTTTACGTGATGCAGGCTACAGTACAGTAACTTTAGCATGCTACTGTACAGTAGTTTATTTTCGGTTCCAGTGTATAACAGTTTTATTCAACATGTATCAGTCATGGATTAGCTTATACATGTATTATGTTATCTAGTTTAATGGTGTGATAATCGGGATATTTGCTTTGCATTTCAATCTACACATGAATATGGTTCTGCAATGTATTGCAGTGTTAGGTAGGCTACTCAATTCCCTTGGCATTCTGCAAGCATGAATACTTTACAATAATGGAAGATATGCATTGTGTTAATCTTACTATTTGTCCATGTATTGAATGATACACAGCTTTCCATAAATGCAGTGTGGACTTTTTACAGATGAAACCCCTTCCATTATGACACTCCCTTCCTGTATCTGTCATAAAGGCCTATGCATTCTTTGTCCTTTAGTTACACAACTAAATCTAGTATCTGTCACTTACCTTTCATGCTGTAGATCTGCTGTCATGGTGCTGAGAATGCTTAGTACTGTATCTGTCACTTATGTATTCTCTGTATGTATTAGGTATGAACCCTTGGATGTACAGGTACCTCCAGCGCTCCCTCCTGCCTCACGTTCGGCCCCTGTCCCTGGTGATCTACCCCAGGCCCTCTTGTATCCACCCCAGGCTTCTGAACTTGCCCCAGTGGGGTGAAGGCCAGAAGAGGGTGATGTCCTTCCTGCCTCTCTCTCTCTCTCCCTTAAATGCAACTGGTGATTCCAGAGAGCCGGCGGGCATCTCTCAACAAGAAGCAGCAGTGGATTGACCGGATGCTGTTTACCAGGAGCCTCCTACAGAGCTCACAGTTCATCACTGTCCTTTCCCTGGTGGGGTGAAGACCAGAAGAGGGTGATGTCCTTCCTGTCTCCAAGTTCTGCCTCAGAAAGTGCTGGGGTTAGTTTTTCCATAATAAATGAGAAGCTTAGAAATGGTCATTTAATATTTTCTTCTCTCATGATCTATCAATGTCTCAGGATGCCACTGGGTAAACATTATCTAACTGATTAACTTTTCTGTGATGATATGTGGAAGAAGATGTGGCTGAAGTAAGCAGAGGAACTAGCCTAGAGTTAGTCCTGTCTGGTATAATTAGTGGTCAAGACTGGACAAGGAGGGTTGGATAAACTCCTCTGTATGAAGATGAGTCCTGTCTGGTATAATTAGTGGTCAAGACTGGACAAGGAGGGTTGGATAAACTCCTCTCTATGAAGATGAGTCCTGTCTGGCATAATTAGTGGTCAAGACTGGACAAGGAGGGTTGGATAAACTCCTCTGTATGAAGATGAGTCCTGTCTGGTATAATTAGTGGTCAAGACTGGACAAGGAGGGTTGGATAAACTCCTCTGTGTGAAGATGAGTCCTGTCTGGTATAATTAGTGGTCAAGACTGGTCAAGGAGGGTTGGATAAACTCCTCTGTATGAAGATGAGTCCTGTCTGGTATAATTAGTGGTCAAGACTGGACAAGGAGGGTTGGATAAACTCCTCTGTATGAAGATGAGTCCTGTCTGGTATAATTAGTGGTCAAGACTGGACAAGGAGGGTTGGATAAACTCCTCTGTATGTGGAACAGGTGTGACTATTTATCATGTGTAACAATCAAACCTCCCTATTGGCTGTGTGTTCCACATTCTAAAGTAGAACCATCATTTTACTTGCTGAAATATTGTCCAGAAATGACCTCATTGGACAGAAAGGGGAACTCCTCCCCACACGCATGTTGAACAAATATAATGTTTCCCTGAAACAAAGGATTCCTGTAATTTCATGAAATAAGAAATTGATTCAGTCTCCTTTGTCTGGGGTGATGTGAGTTTCCTTCAACAATCAGTCTTCCAGATAGATGACACAGGAACCTTGGTATAAAACTCTTTAGTAATAAAATGTAATTGCAGACAGAGACTCACATCCAGAATACCTCAGTAGTCTATAGTAAAGATCTGTGTGGTAAAACAGGAGACAACGCTCTTTATACCAGGTGGTGTGGACAACAACTTTATACCAGGTGGTGTGGACAACCTATGTCAAATGCATACGTCAATCATACCTTAACATTGTTGCATTGGATTAGATACAAGGTATCTAAGATGAGAAAAGCATGACTGTGGTTTGTCACTCTGCTATGAGCCATCAACCACACCTGTGTGGTCTCAGGCTCTTTGCTACTTTCAGAACATCTTGGCCTTGCGGCTGAGTGACTATCAGCAGGAGCAGACAGTTCTCAGCCTGAGAACTAACGCAGGACATCTCCATCACCCAGTACTTTTACATCGTTGCACATTGCAAGCACACAAAGGTTATCACATACAGTGGGGAGAACAAGTATTTGATACACTGCAGGTTTTCCTACTTACAAAGCATGTAGAGGTCTGTAATTTTTATAATAGGTACACTTCAACTGTGAGAGACGGAATCTAAAACAAAAATCCAGAAAATCACAGTGTATGATTTTTAAGTCATTAATTAGCATTTTATTAATCATGGCATTGGTGTAGCCCCACCTCCGACCCCCAGGGTAACCCCCAACAATAGTATTTCATACAAGACCAACATTTAAGGCAACATTTGATGTGAACACTTAGCAAATAAACGTCCACACCTTTACAGGAAGTAAAACTGTGTGACCTGCTTCAGCTGTTTAACATTTGTATGTAGGTGAAGAAGTTAAAAATGTTTTACTTAAGTGAAGCAGTCACTTTAAATATTATCCATGAAGGTAGGGTAGACTGGGGAACAAAGTAACACAGGGTCAGTTGTAACAGATAAATAAGTCCAATTAGAAACCAGGTAGAAAGCTCTTATTCAATGTGATAATGGTTGGTTAGTGTCTCTACTAGGGCTGGGCGGTATACTGTATTTTACTATATACCAGTGTTGATACAAGGACCGGTTTGAGTTTTTACTTTACTTTCTAGAACGGTATTTGAATGTTTGGTTTGTTAAATGTGATACGCTGTGTGTAACGTCCATTTTTATAGTTTACTCTGCTCCTTGAGTCATCCCTCTCCGCTCTCTCTCTCTCTCTCCACGCCACTTTCCACACAGACCTAGTCCCGCCCCCTGTCACTCAAGGAGAACATGTGTTGTTGCTTGACCACCACACACTTTCGTTCAGTCTACTTGGTCAATGCAGCACATGCAACAATGTTGATGACAACGATGTTGTTTCCACTTTGATCTTAATAGAAATCCACATCTATAATTACAATATTACTTTGTGTTTCTTACATCTGCAAGCAGCTCGTTTGGATTTTCTTAGCAAGTTAAGCTAAATCGTGTTTGCCACTAATGGCTAACACGCTAGTTAGCTGGCTAAATCAGCATGTTGTTTGTTCAACTTCTAAATCAAAGAGGAAGAGGCAAAGCATGCATATGTAATGTAGCCAAAGATTATAGGGTCCCCTAGGAAACACTGAACATCACTTTGGTTCCTACCCTGTCACAATAACTCATCCATGGCATTTTCATTCGTTGTCATGTCAAACACCACTGTATTCAAAGTACCCACTATTATTTATATTCTAACTATAGAATTATAATAAACATTCTATTTCCATGATTCCAAAAGTTCACCCAAGTGTTTTGATCTAAATCGCAATTGCAACATTTGGTTAAAATAAGGCCTAGTATTTTTGCCCGTATCGTGGCCCTGTGGAAATGATCTGAAATGAGTGCAGGAAATGCAGACAAAGATGGAAATGCAGGAAATGATTTTAGGTTGAAGTTGAATTGAACAGAATAAGCCAATCAGAATGGAGAAAGACTTTGAAATAATTGACATTGAAATAATTCAGAATATATGTGTTGCCACCGTAGGTTCACACACTACTCATAAAGAAAATGGACAACTTTTATTAATCAAAAACATTAAATACCGTCAAAAATGTGAAAAATATAATATGATCTTTTGGCCATATCGCTCTAGTCGCTACATGACCAAGAGGTTTTGTTTAAATCCATTGATTACTTTTAGTTTTATTTAAGTTTTTTCTTCAATAAAAAAAGGTTTTTGAGACACTTGAGTAAATATACTTGACTCCTCTCTTTTTGTTAAATTATTGACCTGTGGAACATTCACCTACTGGGTCAATTGTAACATTTAATTCCCACCACTTGGTTGAATTGTAAATGACTGGTACGTCCTGGGAACATACTTAGTGTGTAATGGTAGCTGAGCTATGTTGTTTGTATAAAAATATTATTAATAAACTGAAGTCTAAAAGTGTTAGTTTGTTCCTCCTCTACTCTTACTGAGAAAAGGCCTCAACTGAAGAATCTACAGCTGCTGAGTCTGAGGTGTTAAACAGTCCAGTGCTGCTCTGACCACAGTGTTGTTAGGAACCACATTTTCTAACTCTACATACACAGCCTTGTGTCAACTCTTACTGTGAACTACTTCAGTTACTGGAAATATACTCAGCAGTGGTCAGACCACAGAATATGCTGTTAGGTTCTATTACTAGAGTGAGAACTTGAACCAAACCAAGTTTATTCTTCCCAGAGGGTCAAACCAGCTGCATTAGACACAGACATGGTTTCCCCTGTGGTAGTATACAGTCTTGGCCAAATGTTTTGGGAACGACACAAATATGAATTTCCACAAGGTTTGCTGCTTCCGTCTCTTTAGATATTTTTGTCAGATGTTACTATGGAATACTGAAGAATAATTACAAGCATTTCATAAGTGTCAAAGGCTTTTATTGACAATTACATGAAGTTGATGCAAAGAGCCAATATTTGCAGCGTTGACCCTTCTTTTTCAAGACCTCTGCAATCCGCCCTGGCATGCTGTCAATTAACTTCTGGGCCACATCCTGACTGATAGCAGCCCATTATTGCATAATCAATGCTTGGAGTTTGACAGAATTTGTGGGTTTTTGTTTGTCCACTTGCCTCTTGAGGATTGACCACAAGTTCTCAATGGGATTAATGTCTGGGGAGTTTCCTGGCCATGGACCCAAAATATCGATGTTTTGTTCCCCGAGCCACTTAGTTATCACTTTTGCCTTATGGCAAGGTGCTCCATCATGCTGGAAAAGGCATTGTTCATCACCAAACTGTTCCTGGATGGTTGGGAGAAGTTGCTCTCAGGGGATGTGTTGGTACCATTCTTTATTCTTCACTGTGTTCTTAGGCAAAATTGTGAGTGAGCCCACTCCCTTGGCTGAGAAGCAACCCCACACATGAATGGTGTCAGGATGCTTTACTGTTGGCATGACACAGGACTGATGGTAGCGCTCACCTTATCTTCTCCGAACAAGCTTTTTTCCGGATGCCCCAAACAATCGGAAAGGGGATTCGTCAGAGAAAATGACCTTAAAAAACTTCTTATGGCTGCAATCCCGTTAACGGGATGATATGACAACAGCCAGTGAAAGTGCAGGGTGCCAAATTCAAAAAACAGTAATCTCATAATTAAAATTCCTCAGACATACATGTGTCTTATATCATTTTAAAGGTAATCTTGTTGTTAATCCCACCAAAGTGTCCGATTTTCAAATATGCTTTTCAGCGAAAGCACTACAAACGATTATGTTAGGTCACACCAAACCACAATAAGCACAGACATTTTTCCAGCGAAAGATAGCAGTCACAAAAAGCAGGAATATAGCTCAAATTAATCACTAACCTTTGATCTTCATCAGATGACACTCATAGGACTTCATGTTACACAATACATGCATGATTTGTTTGATAAAGTTCATATTTATATAAAAACATCTGAGTTTACATTGGCGCGTTACATTCACTAGTTCCAAAAACATCCAGTGATAGTGCATAGCCACATCGTTTCAACAGAAATACTCATCATAAATGTAGATGATAATACAAGTTATACACATGGAATTATAGATATACCTCTCCTTAATGCAACCGTTGTGTCAGATTTCAAAAAAACTTTACGGAAAAAGCAAACCATGCAATAATCTGAGACGGAGCTCAGAACGAGTCAAATTAGTCACCATGTTGGGGTCAACAGAAACCAGAAATTACATGATAAATATTCCCTTACCTTTGATGATCTTCATCACAATGCACTCCCAGGAATCACAGGTCCACAAATAAATGCTTGATTTGTTCCATAATGTCCGTTATTTATGTCCAATTAGCTACTTTGGTTAGCGCGTTTGGTAAACAATTCCAAAGTCACAAAGCGCGTTCACTAAAACGTGACGAAATGTCCAAAAGTTCCGTAACAGTCAGTAGAAACATGTCAAACGATGTACTGAATCAATTTTTAGAATGTTGTTAACATACATCTTGAATAACGTTCCAACCGGAGAATTACATTGAGTTGAGCGATGGAACGGAGCTGCCTCTCACGTGAACGCGCGTGGTCACCTCATGGCAGTGATTACTCATTCCTGTCTCCTTCGGCCCCCCTTCACAACAGAGTCATCAGACAAAGTTCTATTGACTGTTGACATCTAGTGGAAGCCGTAGGAAGTGAAAACTCATCCATATCTCGCTGTAATTTCAATGGGAGCTTGGTTGAAAATCTACCAGCCTCAGAAAAAATTCAAACAGGAATTGGAACTTCTCAGGTTTTTGCCTGCCATATGAGTTCTGTTATACTCACAGACATAATTCAAACAGTTTTAGAAACTTCAGAGTGTTTTCTATCCAATACTAATAATAATATGCATATATTAGCAACTATGACTGAGGAGCAGGCAGTTTACTCTGGGCACCTCTGTGCACCTTTCATTCAAGCTACTCAATACTGCCCCTGCAGCCATAAGAAGTTAACCCAGTCCTCAGCAGTCCAATCCCTGTACCTTTTGCAGAATATCAGTCTGCCTGATGTTTTTCCTGGAGAGAAGTGGCTTCTTTGCTGCCCTTCTTGACACCAGGTCATCCTCAAAGTCTTCGCCTCACTGTGCGTGCAGATGCACTCACACCTGCCTGCAGATGCACTCACACCTGCCTGCTGCCATTCCTGAGCAAGCTCTGTACTGGTGGTGCCCTGATCCCGCAGCTGAATCAACTTTAAGAGACGGTCCTGGTGCTTGCTGGACTTTTTTGGGCGCCCTGAAGCCTTCTTCACAACAATTGAACCGCTCTCCTTGAAGTTCTTGATGATCCGATAAATGGTTGATTTAGGTGCAATCTTACTGGCAGCAATATCCTTGCCTGTGAAGCCCTTTTTGTGCAAAGCAATGATGACGGCGCATGTTTCCTTGCAGGCAACCATGGTTGACAGAGGAAGAACAATGATTCCAAGCACCACCCTCCTTTTGAAGCTTCCAGTCTGTTATTCAAACTCAATCAGCATGACAGAGTGATCTCCAGCATTGTCCTTGTCAACACTTACACCTGTGTTAACGAGATAATCACTGACATGATGTCAGCTGGTCCTTTTGTGGCAGGGCTGAAATGCAGTGGAAATGTTTTTGGGGGATTCAATTAATTTGCATGGCAAAGAGGGACTTTGCAATTAATTGCAATTCATCTGATCACTCTTCATAACATTCTGGAGTATATGCAAATTGCCATGATACAAACTGAGGCAGCAGACTTTGTGACAATTAATATTTGTGTCATTCTCAAAACTTTTGGCCACGACTGTATGTGAGGCCTTTGAGACATCATACTAGATATGTTGACTTGCTGGTCAAGGGAAATGCAAGTTTACTTCTTTGAGTTGTTGAGTTAGAAGTGTTAAGCCTTGTGGGATAACCACCCATCCCGGATCCGGGATAATTGTCATCAGAAACGCTAACTAGCATAGCGCCACAGGTAAATAATATTACTAGAAAATATTCATATTCATGAAATCACAAGTGCAATATTGCAAAACACATCTTAGCCTTTTGTTAATCCACCTGTCGTCTCAGATTTTGAAATTATGCTTTACAGCGAAAGCAATACAAGCGTTTGTGTAAGTTTATCGATCGCTCGACAAAACAATAAGTACACTTAGCATCAGGTAACTTGGTCACGAAAATCAGAAAAGCAATCAAATTAATCGTTTACCTTTGATGATCTTCGGATGTTTTCACTCACGAGACTCCCAGTTAGACAACAAATGTTCCTTTTGTTCCTTAAAGATATTTTTTATATCCAAATACCTCCATTAGTTTGCTGCGTTATGCCCAGGAATCCACCGGAAAGAGCGGTCACGACAACGCAGACAAAAATTCCAAATTATATCCATAATGTCCACAGAAACATGTCAAACGTTTTTTATATTCCATCCTCAGGGTGTTTTTCAAATGTCTATTCGATAATATATCAACCGGGACAGTTGGCTTTTCACTAGGACCGGGAGTAACAATGGCTGCCTTTCCCTTTTGCGCACAACTCACTTTGAGAGCCCCCACATATCCATGTGGTCGTTCACGCTCATTCTTCAAAATAAAAGCCTGAAACTATGTCTAAAGGCTGTTGACACCTTAGGGAAGCCATAGAAAAAGAAGTCTGGTTGATATCCCTTTAAATGGGCAATAGGGATGCATAGGAACAGAGAGGTTTCAAAAACAGGGGCACTTCCTGATTGGATTTTCCTCAGGTTTTCGCCTGCAATATCAGTTCTGTTTAACTCACAGACAATATTAAGACAGTTTTGGAAACTTTAGAGTGTTTTCTATCCTAATCTGACAATTATATGCATATTCTAGTTTCGGGGGCTGAGAAATAGGCAGTTTCAAATGGGTACGTTTTTTAGCCAAAAACGAAAATACCGCCCCCTAATCTTAAGAAGTTAACCTGTCTCACTCCCCCGTTCCGCTAGCGGAACTCCTCCCACATTCCACTGAAAAGGCAGAGCGTGAAATTCAAAAAAATGTTTTTTAGAAATATTTAACTTTCACACATTAACAAGTCCAATACAGCATATGAAAGGTACACATCTTGTGAATCAAGCCAACATGTCCGATTTTTTAAATGTTTTACAGGGAAGACAAAATATGTAAATCTATTAGCTAACCACGTTAGCAAAAGACACCACTTTCTAACACCATCAGTTTTTTACTCCATCACCAGCTATCACTAATTCGACCAAATAAAGATATATATAGCCACTAACCAAGAAACAACTTCATAAGATGACAGTCTGATAACATATTTATTGTATAGCATATGTTTTTTTGGGAAAAATGTGCATATTTATGGTATAAATCATAAATTACATTTCAGCTACAATCATAAATTGCACCGAAAGCAGCCATAACATTTACAGACACCAACGTCAAATACCTAATTACTCCTCATAAAACATTTCTGAGAAATACATACTGTGCAGCAATTGAAAAACAGGATTCTTGTGATTCCAGACAATATTTCCGATTTATTAAATGTTTTACAGCGAAAACAAAATGTAGCGCTATATTAGCATAGCCACGCCAGCAAGACACACTTGGGCGCGCACGACCAGTTGACATGCACGACAGATATATGAAATAACATTATAAATTTGGTCTTACTTTTGCTGGTCTTTCATCAGAATGTTGATCAAGGTGTCCTGAGTCCAGATGAGTCGTTCTTTCCATTCAGAATGATACATTTCCCTCTTCATTTATCATAGGTACTGGTCGACTGGCACAGATCTGTCCAAAGCCAAAAAAGTTTGACAACGGAACACGGCAAAACTCCCGAAAAAATTCAAATAATCTGATTAAACTATATTGAAAAAACATACATTACGATGATATGGTCGCATTTATCAAATCAAATCCGAGCCGGAGATAGTTGACATCCGAAACGGCAGCAAAACAAAACACAATCTCTCTTCAAAGTCGCGCACTTCAGACTTCCGGAAATGGACGGTCACGTCAAAGATATAGGTCTTATTTCACGTCAGAACAAGATAAACACAAAATTTCTCCTCTGACGTCCTCTTGACACCCAGAGGAAGACGTATGAGGTGTGTTTCGGGTCATAGGTGGCATGACCATGTATAGGCAGAGCGTTGAAGCGAGCATAGACATCTTGCATTCTACTTCCTGGTCAGGGAAAGTGCTGTCAAATGACCTCTGTTCCACTCAGAGAAAAAATTCAAACGTTTTTAGAAACTAGAGGTTGTTTTCTATCCAATGCTACTAAAAATATGCATATTGTACTAGCAAGAATTGAGTACGAGGCCGTTTAAAAATCATACGATTTTCAACAAAAGTGAAAATAGTACCCCTGGTCCCCAACAGGTTTTAAGGTACTACAGTAATGTATAGGGGATGGCTTACATACAGTACATCTCTGATCTGGTCATTATCATATTTCTTTCAACTTATTGTGACGTGAAATCCTAATAGTACATTACACTATATATCAAACTTACTATGTTTCTACAAACATACATTTTCATGATGCAGTTCTCCAACTCTGTAGCAGAGAAAGCAGTGTTAAATCTGTAGCAGACAAAGCAGTGTTAAATCTGTAGCAGACAAAGCAGTTTAGATCTGTAGCAGACAAAGCAGTGTTAAATCTGTAGCAGACAAAGCAGTGTTAAATCTGTAGCAGACAAAGCAGTGTAAAATCTGTAGCAGACAAAGCAGTGTTAAATCTGTAGCAGACAAAGCAGTGTTAAATCTGTAGCAGACAAAGCAGTGTTAAATCTGTAGCAGACAAAGCAGTGTTAAATCTGTAGGTTTACCAAACGGTGAAGTGATTATCACTGAGCAGATGAAGTAATAGTAAAATGTATTTTGACAAATGACAAGACAAAACATAATGTGAGCATTGTACTTTGCATGAACATTTATTGCAAAATGTGAAACATGTATTTCTAGATGAAACAATGATTACGTTTACTGAAAAAGTGACTATGATTTTGTGTGTTGTACTTAGTCAATTGAAAATGTGTTCAGAGTTTTAAGTTTGTACTAAATGTGAAAATTGCGTTGAAAATAAACTGTAATACATAGGCTTGGAGCAGAGTTGAGGTCAATTCCATTTCAATTCTGGAACTGAAATGCCTAAATTATAAACGTAACATGCCACAATTTCAAAGTAACTGAGTTACAGTTCATATGAGGAAATCAGTCAATTTTAATTAATTTATTAGATCCTAATCTATGGATTTCACATAACACAGATATGGTTCTGTCGGTCACAGATACCTTAAAAGAAATGGGCCTCAGAATCTCGTCCCGGTATTTCTGTGCAATCAAATTGCCATCGATAAGATGCAACTGTGTTAGCTGTCTGTAGCGTATGCCTGCCCATACCATAACCCCACCGCCACCATGGGGCACTCTGTTCACAACGTTGACATCAGCAAAACACTCGCCCCCACACGATGCCATAAACGTAGTCTGCGCTTGTGAGGCCGGTTGGACATACTGCAAAATTCTCCAAAGCACTGTTGGAGGCGGATTATGGTAGAGAAATTGTAATTCAATTATCTGGCAACAGCTCTGGTGGACATTCCTGCAGTCAGCATGCCAATTGCACGCTCCCTCAAAACTTGAGACATCTGTGGCATTGTGTTGTGTGAGAAAACTGCACATTTTAGAGAGGCCTTTTATTGTCCCCAGCACAAGGTGCACCTGTGTAATGATCATGCTGTTTAATCAGCTTCTTGATATGCCACACCTGTCAGGTGGATGGATTATCTTGGCAAAGTAGAAATCCTCACTAACAGCGATGTAAACCAATTTGTGCACAACATTTGAGAGAAATAAGCTTTTTGTGCGTATGCAACATTTCTGGGATCTTTTATTTCAGCTGATGAAACATGGGACTTTACATGTTGCGTTTATATTGTTGTTCAGTATATGTTCTGAATGTAATTATATCACTTTATGTATCAACCTTCTTCCCAACTGAAGGAATAAAACAACTGTAATGAATGAAGCCTTTGAGAGTTTAAAGGTTTGTCTGCATGGTGTTTACATGTAACCACAGGTAGTGTACACACACACTGTCACGACTTCCACCGAAGGTGGCCCCTCTCTCTGTTCGGGCAGGCGCTCGGCGGTCGTCGTCACCGGTCTACTAGCCATCGCCGCTCCACCTTTCATTTTCCATTTGTTTTGTCTTGGTTTTCCGCACACCTGGTTCACATTCCCTCATCTGACTAAATGTATATTAGCCTCTGTTCCCCCCATGTCTGTGTGTGGAATTGTTTGTTTGTTACGTGTGGTTAGCATCAGGCTGGTTTGCGCCGGGTATGTGTTTGACCCGTGTGTTTCGTTTATTGTACCGTTTGGGTACTTTGGGCGTGATCACTGTGTTCCTTGGGCATGAATAAAGTGCGCCTGTTATCACTCTGCTCTCCTGCACCTGACTTCCCTTCAACCAGTTGCGCACATCGTGACACTCCAAACGAATGGAACATGGATGGGCTCCACATTCGCTCCAGTCACTAACCTTTAGGTGCTGTAGAAATATAGTATTATTTATATAATTTTGAAGAACATTTTGTTAACAATGAAAATGAAAATCCATTCTTGAATTAAACCCTGAAGTTGTATTGATATATTGAGGACATGTTTTGCATAAGGGGAGGAACGGAGAATATCTGTCAGACTTCATGGCATTTCTCAATGACATTGACCCCAATCTTAAATTCACTATTGAATGTGACACTAGACGTGTTCATTACCTCGATATGTGGATTGATAAATCACATGGAACCCTGTTTACAACTCTGTATAGAAAACAAACGGACAGTTATACTCTATTACAGGGAGACAGATTCCACCCTGAGACAATACTATATCACAGGGAGACAGATTCCACCCTGAGACATTACTATATTACAGGGAGACAGATTCCACCCTGAGACAATACTCTATTACAGGGAGACAGATTCCACCCTGAGACAATACTATATTACAGGGAGACAGATTCCACCCTGAGACAATACTATATTACAGGGAGACAGATTCCACCCTGAGACAATACTCTATTACAGGGAGACAGATTCCACCCTGAGACAATACTATATTACAGGGAGACAGATTCCACCCTGAGACAATACTATATTACAGGGAGACAGATTCCACCCTGAGACAATACTCTATTACAGGGAGACAGATTCCACCCTGAGACAATACTCTATTACAGGGAGACAGATTCCACCCTGAGACAATACTATATTACAGGGAGACAGATTCCACCCTGAGACAATACTATATTACAGGGAGACAGATTCCACCCTGAGACAATACTCTATTACAGGGAGACAGATTCCACCCTGAGACAATACTCTATTACAGGGAGACAGATTCCACCCTGAGACAATACTATATTACAGGGAGACAGATTCCACCCTGAGACATTACTATATTACAGGGAGACAGATTCCACCCTGAGACAATACTATATTACAGGGAGACAGATTCCACCCTGAGACAATACTCTATTACAGGGAGACAGATTCCACCCTGAGACAATACTATATTACAGGGAGACAGATTCCACCCTGAGACAATACTATATTACAGGGAGACAGATTCCACCCTGAGACAATACTCTATTACAGGGAGACAGATTCCACCCTGAGACAATACTCTATTACAGGGAGACAGATTCCACCCTGAGACAATACTATATTACAGGGAGACAGATTCCACCCTGAGACAATACTATATTACAGGGAGACAGATTCCACCCTGAGACAATACTATATTACAGGGAGACAGATTCCACCCTGAGACAATACTATATTACAGGGAGACAGATTCCACCCTGAGACAATACTATATTACAGGGAGACAGATTCCACCCTGAGACAATACTATATTACAGGGAGACAGATTCCACCCTGAGACAATACTCTATTACAGGGAGACAGATTCTACCCTGAGACAATACTATATTACAGGGAGACAGATTCCACCCTGAGACAATACTATATTACAGGGAGACAGATTCCACCCTGAGACAATACTCTATTACAGGGAGACAGATTCCACCCTGAGACAATACTATATTACAGGGAGACAGATTCCACCCTGAGACAATACTCTATTACAGGGAGACAGATTCCACCCTGAGACATTAAAAAGAGAACTTCCAAGAAGCCAGTGTTTCAGACTGCGTGGTATATGTCACTCCACCGAGGACTCTGTAGAAAAAGCAGCGGAGATGCGCAATATGTTTCTAAGAGGCTCCTCTCCACAATGTGTGGATGAAGCTCTTAATGTGGCATTAGGGGAAACACCAGATGAACTGCTACAACAAAGAGCCACTAGAGCTAAAGACCTCTGTAATGTTCACCACCACGTAGACTTTGAACTCGCACAAAGTGGGAGATGCTGTCAAGAACCATTGTCATGTTTTATCATCGGACCCAGCTCTGCCAGCTGAATTTACGAACCCACCACTTATTGTATATAGGAGAGGTCGGGTAAATTTAAGAACCCACCCATATTGTATATAGGAGAGATCGCAATTTACGCGACAAATTGGTCCATGCCAAACTTCCAGCCACAAAAGAAAACGAGCCAGGCTCTTTTACGCCCTCTTCTGATTGGTAGCTATAAATGCAGATGCTGAGCCCAGTGCAACAATATGATGAAGTGTGAACGTTTCTGCCACCCACATACAGGAGAACGGTTCCAAATAAATGACATTATTATGTGCTCCACCACCCATGTTATCTACATGATTAAATGTCCATGTGGGCTGTGTTATGTAGGTAAACACCACCCATGTTATCTACATTATTAAATGTCCATGTGTGTTATGTAGGTAAAACCTCTCGTTATCTCAGAGAATTAGTGAACATAAAAGTGCAATCAGGAGTAACGACAGGGATTATCCAGTCGCAGTACATTGTAATGACCTACAACATGACAGTAATACCTTTAGGTTGTGTGACAGAGAGAAAGTCAAGATATCAGACAGGGGAGGTGATATAACACTGAGCTAATGAGAATGTTGGGGGATTTTCACCCTCCAGACATGATTCCCTAAAGGTCTTAATGATGAAATGTCCATGCATGTTATGTTGTAAATGTCAACATGAATTAATGCCTCCACTTCAGACTACTCTGACGTTTCTTCTTGAACGGAACCCAATGATTTATGAAAACTTACTTGATGTCCTCATTGTGGGTTTACAGACGTGTTCAGGGCCAGCCCTCCCATTAGACCGTCGCCTATGGCAGCAATTGAATTTGAGAAGATATTTTGACAATTGTCTGCCGCCCTCCGTCGCCCCTGTTCGGTCACTACACCGCCCGCGGCGCCCCAGCCACCAGCTCATAGTGCTGCTACAGTTCCCTCCCCCACCCCATTCCCCCTTCTCCCGAAGTTCACTCACACTATCCTTGGTAGGAATGGTGAGGTGTGTCTTTATATGGGATTATCCAAATGAGAAACATTAATAAATGAATCTGCCAAATAAATTATTGTATTTTTGCTTAAGTGTGTGTGAGGAAGACGATTAGTGATTAAGGCAGTAGCCTAACCTAACCTGTTAACGTTAGTGATTAAGGCAGTAACCTAACCTAACCTGTTAATCACTAACGTTAAGACAGTGGCCTAACCTAACCTGTTAATGTTAGCTAGTAGTTAGCTACTAGTGGATATCATTATAGATAAAAGTCATCTATAGACATTTCAAATAATTTGCTACCATGTCTAATAGACAAAAAATATCAGTAAGCAAATATTTTTTTTAAACTATGACAAAAGAGGCACAATCTCTAAACCAAAGAAATTCTCTGGTGAAATGTATCAGTGTGCAGCAATGTCCATCAGTCGGTGTGGAGAATTACAAGCCTACGAGGACAGGACATTCATTCACCGAGAACGACGAGCCCCCGTTAGCTGATTCTAGCAGCGAAGAGGACAAACCGGAGGAGTCCGAGCCATGCACTTCCACCGATGATGACAGCTCTCTGGCTGGACAAGAACAGGTGGTCCCACCAGGCCTAGCTACACCTCCAAACAATACCGGCGAAGACCCTACTATCTTGGATCCAGACTCAGATTCGTCGCTCCCCGTCCCCGGTGACAGTGGTGGTGCTGCTGCTAAATCCGACTCCCAGACAAAATCATAGAAGATCCCGGTGAGTGGCCAAAATATATGAATGGATCTTTACAGGATATGTTAGTGCAGGATGGGCCACATCAGGATAAGGAGGGGAATTTACCAAGAGATGAGGGGCAACGAACGTTTTCGGTGGCTAACTACAATAGGAGGATGGCGAACGGGGAGAGAGTGGAGAGACCAAGGCTTGTCTTTTCCAAGCACAACGATGCAGAGAGAAAGTCAAGATATATATATATATATAACACTGAGCTAATAGTTACACCAGTTTATATGGAATAGACCTATAGTTACATCAGTTTATATGGAATAGGACTATAGTTACATCAGTTTATATGGAATAGACCTATAGTTACATCAGTTTATATGGAATATACCTATAGTTACATCAGTTTATATGGAATAGGCCTAAGGTTACACCAGCTCCATCGAATCAGAGAGGATTTTAAGCAAATTCAACCCTCCTCCTCCACTCTTGACATCTGAAGGAGGAGTCTCTGAAAACCTATTTAAAGCAGTCTGTCCTGACTCAGATCAACAGTCTCCAGTCTACCAACTGGTCTCTGTAACTTCATCTTTGTCTCTGTGGTGTACAGTCTTCAGGTGATGATGGGGGTATTGAATCATCTCTCTACTCTCCTCCTTCTCTCTCTCCTTCCTCCTGCTCTCTCTCATGTAGTGAAGAACTTCAGTGTTACAGACTGTGATAAGTTCTTCCTGGAGGGGACAACTCCAAATCTCCCAGGTATTTTGGTTGGTGGGATAGTCCAGAACCAGAACCACTACAAGCTGATTTGCCAGAAGTACAACAACATCTACAGGTTTGCAACTCTCTACGACACGACCAACAGGATCCCTGTGTTCTCAGCCTATACCTTCACTGGTCCTGGGGGCAAGAGACCAAAAAATATACCCTGGAAGATAGAGCCTCAGGTAGTTCTAATTTCTATTCATTCAACATGTGTATTTATTTACTGGTATAGACATACAGTATCTTTGATACAATAATGTGTTGCAACCACTTTCAGCTTACGTCTGGATTGTTAAATTGTGACTTTTTTTTACGAGTTAATGTCTAAACTTGTTAAAAAGTTTTAATGTCTGAACTTGTTAAAGAGTTGTAATGTCTAAACTAGTTAAAGAGTTGTAATGTCTAAACTAGTTAAAGAGTTGTAATGTCTGACTGATGTTTCTGCAGCTTGAAGATATAGATATAAAAGAGATGAAAACCCAACATGAGGTGAAGGTGCTTAATAATAATAAAGATATAGTCAACCAGGCTGTGAACACAAACTACGACGCTAACGGCCGGGGTCTGGACAGAGGTCACCTTTTCCCATGTTCGCATGCACCCGATGATGAAACGAAGAACTCCACTTTCACCCTGACAAACGCCGTTCCCCAGGTAGGTTCTTTCAACAGGGGCAGATGGCGTGTAATGGAGTGCAACGTCAGAAAATATCTTGAGCTTAACTGTAAGAATAACAACAACAAGATAGAAGCCTATGTGGTGACTGGAGCACTTCCCAACATCACCAACAAACTGAACAACCAAGTGAACATCCCAGATCTCCTGTGGACAGCCTACTGCTGTTACAACGACAAGGACAAGAAGTGGATGGCCGGAGCATACTGGGGGGAGAACAAAAAGGACAATGGGAAAATATTGCCCCTGGAAACCTTGGGAGCACTCGAAGTCAAGTTGAAGGAAAGCTACAAGGTTGATGGTAATGTCAAGGTGTTTCACGATAAATGTCCAAGAAACGTTCATGTACAACAGGTTAAGAGGGGCAGGGAAGAGAGCGGAGAGGAGAACGGAGAGAGGAACAAAAAGAAGGCGAGAACATCAGGGGAGTTAAAGGAATGTGATGAGGAGGATGGATGTGATTGTGACTGTGATGAAAAGTGATGAGTTTTGTCCAGTGGTAATTCTCACAACTATTGAGTACACATTCCCTACGTTACAAGGGTTATAATGGTTATAATAACAGTTATAACTGGGTTATATAACAAGGGTTTAGTTATAAGGATTTAATGGTTATAATAAGGCTTATAAGTGTTTAATGGTTATAATGGTTAAGTAATAAGGTGAAGCAGGTAATAATGGAACTGGTTTAGTCTGACCTGAGTTTCACGCTGTGATCAACATTCACTTTTAATGACAATACTTTCTGAACTATCAGCACAGTAGACTACTGTACTACCCTGTTTAATGTAGACTACTGTACTACCCTGTTTAATGTAGACTACTGTACTACCCTGTTTAATGTAGACTACTGTACTACCCTGTTTCATGTAGACTACTGTACTACCCTGTTTCATGTAGACTACTGTACTACCCTGTTTAATGTAGACTACTGTACCACCCTGTTTAATGTAGACTACTGTACTACCCTGTTTAATGTAGACTACTGTACTACCCTGTTTAATGTAGACTACTGTACTGACCTGCTTTAGTAGACTACTGACCTGACCTGCTTTAGAAGACTACTGTACTGACCTGCTTTAGTAGACTACTGACCTGACCTGCTTTAGTAGACTACTGACCTGACCTGCTGTAGTAGACTACTGACCTGACCTGCTGTATTAGACTACTGACCTGACCTGCTTTAATAGACTACTGACCTGACCTGCTGTATTAGACTACTGACCTGACCTGCTTTAGTAGACTACTGACCTGACCTGCTTTAGTAGACTACTGACCTGACCTGCTTTAGTAGACTACTGACCTGACCTGCTTCAGTAGACTACTGACCTGACCTGCTTTAATAGACTACTGACCTGACCTGCTTTAGAAGACTACTGACCTGACCTGCTTTAGTAGACTACTGACCTGACCTGCTTCAGTAGACTACTGACCTGACCTGCTTTAATAGACTACTGACCTGACCTGCTTTAGAAGACTACTGACCTGACCTGCTTTAGTAGACTACTGACCTGACCTGCTTCAGTAGACTACTGACCTGACCTGCTTTAATAGACTACTGACCTGACCTGCTTTAATAGACTACTGACCTGACCTGCTTTAATAGACTACTGACCTGACCTGCTTTAGTAGACTACTGACCTGACCTGCTTCAGTAGACTACTGACCTGACCTGCTTTAATAGACTACTGACCTGACCTGCTTCAGTAGACTACTGACCTGACCTGCTTTAATAGACTACTGACCTGACCTGCTTTAATAGACTACTGACCTGACCTGCTTTAATAGACTATTTACCTGACCTGCTTTAGAAGACTACTGACCTGACCTGCTTTAGTAGACTACTGACCTGACCTGCTTCAGTAGACTACTGACCTGACCTGCTTTAATAGACTACTGACCTGACCTGCTTTAGTAGACTACTGACCTGACCTGCTTTAGTAGACTACTGACCTGACCTGCTTTAGTAGACTCCTGACCTGCTTTAGTAGACTACTATACTGACCTGCTTCAGTAGACTACTGACCTGACCTGCTGTAGTAGACTACTGACCTGACCTGCTTTAGTAGACTTCTATACTGACCTGCTTCAGTAGACTACTGACCTGACCTGCTTTAATAGACTACTGACCTGACCTGCTTTAGTAGACTACTATACTGACCTGCTTCAGTAGACTACTGACCTGACCTGCTTTAATAGACTACTGACCTGACCTGCTTTAGTAGACTACTATACTGACCTGCTTCAGTAGACTACTGACCTGACCTGCTTTAATAGACTACTGACCTGACCTGCTTTAGTAGACTACTGACCTGACCTGCTTTAGTAGACTACTATACTGACCTGCTTCAGTAGACTACTGACCTGACCTGCTTTAATAGACTACTGACCTGACCTGCTTTAGTAGACTACTGACCTGACCTGCTTTAGTAGACTACTATACTGACCTGCTTCAGTAGACTACTGACCTGACCTGCTTCAGTAGACTACTGACCTGACCTACTTCAGTAGACTACTGACCTGACCTGCTTTAGTAGACTACTGACCTGACCTGCTTTAGTAGACTACTATACTGACCTGCTTTAGTAGACTACTGACCTGACCTGCTTTAATAGACTACTGACCTGACCTGCTTTAGTAGACTACTGACCTGCTTTAGTAGACTACTGACCTGACCTGCTTTAGTAGACTACTGACCTGACCTGCTTTAGTAGACTACTGACCTGCTTTAGTAGACTACTGACCTGACCTGCTTTAATAGACTACTGACCTGACCTGCTTTAGTAGACTACTGACCTGACCTGCTTTAGTAGACTACTGACCTGACCTGCTGTAGTAGACTACTGACCTGACCTGCTTTAATAGACTACTGACCTGACCTGCTTTAGTAGACTACTGACCTGACCTGCTTTAGTAGACTACTGACCTGCTTTAGTAGACTACTGACCTGACCTGCTTTAATAGACTACTGACCTGACCTGCTTTAGTAGACTACTGACCTGACCTGCTTTAGTAGACTACTGACCTGACCTGCTTTAGTAGACTACTGACCTGACCTGCTGTAGTAGACTACTGACCTGACCTGCTTTAGTAGACTACTGACCTGACCTGCTTTAGTAAACTACTGACCTGACCTGCTTTAGTAGACTACTGACCTGACCTGCTTCAGTAGACTACTGACCTGACCTGCTTTAGTAGACTACTGACCTGCTTTAGTAGACTACTGACCTGACCTGCTTTAATAGACTACTGACCTGACCTGTTTTAGTAGACTACTGACCTGACCTGCTTTAGTAAACTACTGACCTGACCTGCTTTAGTAGACTACTGACCTGACCTGCTTTAATAGACTACTGACCTGACCTGCTTTAGTAAACTACTGACCTGACCTGCTTTAGTAGACTACTGACCTGACCTAACCTGCTTTAGTAGACTACTGACCTGACCTGCTTTAGTAAACTACTGACCTGACCTGCTTTAGTAAACTACTGACCTGACCTGCTTTAGTAGACTACTGACCTGACATGCTGTTGTAGACTACTGACCTGACCTGCTTTAGTAGACTACTGACCTGACCTGCTTTAGTAGACTACTGACCTGACCTGCTTTAGTATTGTGACTGTGATGAAAAGTGATGCATTTTGTCCAGTGGTAATTCCCACAACTATTGAGTACACATTCCCTACGTTACAAGGGTTATAAGGGTTTAATGGTTATAAGGGTTAAGTTATAATGGTTATAAGGGTTAAATAATTAGGGTTATAAGCCATGGTTTAAGGGTTATAAACATTAAAGACAAGCTCTGTTATTTTGGCAACTAAGAAAGTATATTTTAAACCTCCCACTTTGTGCTTGATGTATCAATGTGTCGTTCATACATATAGAATCTATGAGCAGAATTACTGTTTCCCTACATTTCACCCCCCCTAGCAATTTGAGTCTTAGCCAATGAGCATCAGCCCCTCACATGTGAGTGAAAGCTGGTTGTGGTGGCAGAATTTGTGTTGAACTGTTGTAACTTCTCAAGGGACATGTTCTGTGTTGGACTGTGATGTCATGCCTTTCATAGAGTCCTGGTGTGTCTGGACCTTAAACACAAGGCCATTGTGTTCTGGAACTGTTGCTGCTATAAATAACTGTAACAATCTGATGGTATTATCACCTCCCACTATATAAGGGACATGGAACCATTTACTCAGGGGGTTCTTCCCTGTGAAATCACAATCATCTCCTCTGCAGCTGCTTGATTAAAGATCTTTCTATTCAATTAAAAAGTCTCTGCCTTCATCTTTGGATCTAATCTTCTACATTTGGTGCCGTGACCCAGATGGACTCAGACATCACTCTGGCCACATCTTAAAGAAGATAAGAGACCTTATTAAAACATCTCTGTGAAGGACTGTCTGTTGTCCAGCCGAGCCTTAATGGTGAAAGACCTCTTGTCCTTCTCAGCCACCAAATGTTGGTGTTCAATTTGGCAGAACTATTTATTCCCTATAACAATGAATCTAACCAGTTAACATTAATCAATAGGAGCACAGTGGTGTCTCCTATAGTAGGGATTGGTTTACCTATAATCACCTGAAATATACTGTTGGACCAGTATATTAGGAGGGATTGGTTTACCTATAATCACCTGAAATATACTGTTGGACCAGTATATTAGGAGGGATTGGTTTACCTATAATCACCTGAAATATACTGTTGGACCAGTATATTAGGAGGGATTGGTTTACCTATAATCACCTGAAACATACAGTTGGACCAGTATATTAGGAGGGATTGGTTTACCTATAATCACCTGAAATATACTGTTGGACCAGTATATTAGGAGGGATTGGTTTACCTATAATCACCTGAAACATACAGTTGGACCAGTATATTAGGAGGGATTGGTTTACCTATAATCACCTGAAATATACTGTTGGACCAGTATATTAGGAGGGATTGGTTTACCTATAATCACCTGAAATATACTGTTGGACCAGTATATTAGGAGGGATTGGTTTACCTATAATCACCTGAAATATACTGTTGGACCAGTATATTAGTAGGGATTGGTTTACCTATAATCACCTGAAATATACTGTTGGACCAGTATATTAGGAGGGATTGGTTTACCTATAATCACCTGAAATATACTGTTGGACCAGAATATTAGCAGGAATTGGATAGCTTACATTTGAATACTGCAGGTAGGAAGTGGATAGCCTGCAGGTAGGAAGTGGATAGTCTGCAGGTAGGAAGTGGATAGCCTGCAAGTAAGATTTGGATAGCCTACATTTGAATACTGCAGGTAGGAAGTGAATAGCCTGTAAGCAGGAAGTGGATAGCCTGCAAGCAGGAAGTGGATAGCCTGCAGTATTATAATACTGTATAGATAATCAGTTTGCAAACACAAGGGTTACCAAGTTGTATGTGTGTATAATGGGTTATTAGAGACGTGATGTCATTATACGGGTCTAAGAAGACTATTAGATAATACGGGTCTATGAAGACTATTAGATAATACGGGTCTAAGAAGACTATTAGATAATACGGGTCTAAGAAGACTATTAGATAATACGGGTCTAAGAAGACTATTAGATAATACGGGTCTAAGAAGACTATTAGATAATACGGGTCTAAGAAGACTATTAGATAATACGGGTCTAAGAAGACTATTAGATAATACGGGTCTAAGAAGACTATTAGATAATACGGGTCTAAGAAGACTATTAGATAATACGGGTCTAAGAAGACTGTTAGATAATACGGGTCTAAGAAGACTATTAGATAATACGGGTCTAAGAAGACTGTTAGATAATACGGGTCTAAGAAGACTATTAGATAATACGGGTCTAAGAAGACTATTAGATAATACGGGTCTAAGAAGACTATTAGATCATACGGGTCTAAGAAGACTATTAGATAATACGGGTCTAAGAAGACTATTAGATAATACGGGTCTAAGAAGACTATTAGATAATGCGGGTCTAAGAAGACTATTAGATAATACGGGTCTAAGAAGACTATTAGAAAGCCCGGGTAATAAACCCTCTAAGTGTCTTGCTGGAGGTGCTGATCCAGAGGGGAAAATACAACTCCAGCACCCACACGTAGTGTGGAGGATGAATCAGAATTAGTTGGGTAACAGATAAATAAGATGTTTAATTTACATAATATGCTTATGTGAGATACTTGTCATTAGAATGTCTCCCTTTGGACTATACTGTTGGCAGTTGCACTTTTTCCCTTCTCAGCTAGGGAAAAGTCACTTGGGGCCCAGAGAGGGGAGCGGTCAGGCTTGTGAGAGGGGTGTATCTTGGCTATAAAAGATCTTGGTATTCTTTTGTAGGGACTCTCAGAATTCATTATAGACACTGAATTGATCTGAGAGTCAAAGGGCGATTTTAAAGCTGACATATAATTAAAGATGGTATTTAAGTATAACTCTGACTGGTGTGTGGTTTGTAACTCTCCTCATTTGGTAATACAGGAAATTCCCACGACAGTAGACGTACATAGTTGATGTAAAAAGTGTTCTGAGAAATATTCAGTATATATTCCCTTATGGATCATTTGACAAGGTGAAACACTGTATGACTGTTTAAAGGGTGTCAGACAAAGATTTGGAGCATTTTCTAAGCTAACAGCTTCCAACAAAACATATTATCACCAAGTTAATCAGAGCCTTCATCCAGAATGAAAGGAAAACCACCCAGGTAATACATGTTGTAACAAAAGCCATGTCCTGTTCCATAGGACCGATGAATGTTGAACATCATTTTCTGTAATACATGTTGTAACAAAAGCCATGTCCTGTTCCATAGGACCGATGAATGTTGAACATCATTTTCTGTAATACATGTTGTAACAAAAGCCATGTCCTGTTCCATAGGACCGATGAATGTTGAACATCATTTTCTGTAATACATGTTGAAACAAAAGCCATGTCCTGTTCCATAGGACCGATGAATGTTGAACATCATTTTCTGTAATACATGTTGTAACAAAAGCCATGTCCTGTTTCATAGGACCGATGAATGTTGAACATCATTTTCTGTAATACATGTTGAAACAAAACCCATGTCCTGTTTCATAGGACCGATGAATGTTGAACATCATTTTCTGTAATCACCCACTCAACCGTTTAACTTGCTACGTAGAGACCGGTTAACTGAACTGAAGGCTACAATTTATTGTACTCAAGATGGAGTTTTCGTTGACATCCCAACAATGACGTTCTAACCCAATTAGCGAGTAGGCACATTTGAACCACTCCCCAAGATGGAGTGGGAAACTGGCTCTCTCTGTCAGTCCCAGAACTGGGCAATTCCAGTCCTCGGGTGCCTGATTGGTGTTACACTTTCCCCCCATCCACCCCATCTAGCAAACACACCTGATTTAAACTAATTGCATTTTTAACTGAAGATCATGATCAGTTGATTATTGGAGTCAGGTGTGTTAGCTGGGACTGGGGCAAAAGTGTGTCACCAATCAGGCCCACGAGGACTGGAGTTGTCCAGGCCTGGTCTATCCTGTCTCAGGTGACTCATAATGGACAGAGCACTGCAATGACAGTGGACTGATAGGCAGTGCCAGTCCAGTTATAATACATGTTGATCCTAGAAAGAAACTAGTCTTGGGAACTACAATACCTTAAAAAGGAAGTTCCCTCCAAAGTGTATCTCTCCCCTTGTGAATTGGCCAATGTATTTTATAATTTCAACGCATTACATATTTATCTCAAAATAATAGACATTTAATGAGTGTGAAGCAGAAAGTGAATATCCAACGTAAATTGGAAATAAATACTTAGAGTAACATTGTCAGGATAGACTAAAACACAAACAATGCCTTCCAATAAGGAGAAAGTAAAAGCGAACAATGGCATCCCGGTGAACAGACGTTATCATGTTTGTTTTGTTTGTTTAACACCTTATAATAGGGGTAAAAGCAGGACATTGTTTGAGAGTGATCCGTGTATATTAGCAGTAGTGATTGAGAGGGTTTTTCCCACTGGAAAGTTGAAGGAAACATACACTACCTTTCAAAAGTTTGGGGTCACTTAAAATGTCCTTAAAATAACATCAAATTGATCAGAAATACAGTGTAGACATTGTTAATGTTGTAAATTACTATTGTAGCTGATTTTTTATGGAATATCTACATAGACGTACAGAGGCCCGTTATCAGCAACCGTCAGTCCTGTGTTCCAATGGCACGTTGTGTTAGCTAATCCAAGTTTATAATTTTAAAAGACTAATTGATCATTAGAAAACCCTTTTGCAACGATGTTAGCACAGCTGAAAACTGTTTTGTTGATTAAAGAAGCAATAAAACCTTCTTTAGAGTTCCTCTGTCCAGTGTCTGTGCTCTTTCACCCATTAAAATAACATCAAACTGATCAGAAATACAGTGTAGACATTATTAATGTTGTAAATGATTATTGAGCTCACAAGTCCTCAACTGGCAGCTTCATTAAATGGTACCCACAAAACCTAGTCTCAACGTCAGCAGAGAAGAGGCGACTCCAGGATGCTTTCTAGGCAGAGTTCCTCTGTCCAGTCTCAACGTCAGCAGAGAAGAGGCGACTCCGGGATGCTTTCTAGGCAGAGTTCCTCTGTCCAGTCTCAACGTCAGCAGAGAAGAGGCGACTCCGGGATGCTTTCTAGGCAGAGTTCCTCTGTCCAGTCTCAACGTCAACAGAGAAGAGGCGACTCCAGGGTGCTTTCTAGGCAGAGTTCCTCTGTCCAGTCTCAACGTCAACAGTGAAGAGGCGACTCCGGGATGCTTTCTAGGCAGAGTTCCTCTGTCCAGTCTCAACGTCAACAGAGAAGAGGCGACTCTGGGATGCTGACCTTCTAGGCAGAGTTCCTCTGTCCAGTCTCAACGTCAACAGTGAAGAGGCGACTCCGGGATGCTTTCTAGGCAGAGTTCCTCTGTCCAGTGTCTGTGTTCTTTTGACCATCTCTATATTTTCTTTTTATTGGCCCGTTTGAGATATGGCGTTTTCTTTGCAACTTCCTCTGTCCATCCCAGAGCATCCTGGAGTCGCCTCTTCACTGTTGACGTTGAGACTGGACAGAGGAACTCTGCCTAGAAGGTCAGCATCCCAGAGTCGCCTCTTCACTGTTGACGTTGAGACTGGACAGAGGAACTCTGCCTAGAAAGTCAGCATCCCAGAGTCGCCTCTTCACTGTTGACGTTGAGACTGGACAGAGGAACTCTGCCTAGAAGTTCAGCATCCTGGAGTCGCCTCTTCACTGTTGACGTAGAGACTGGACAGAGGAACTCTGCCTAGAAGGTCAGCATCCCAGAGTCACCTCTTCACTGTTGACGTTGAGACTGGACAGAGGAACTCTGCCTAGAAGTTCAGCATCCTGGAGTCGCCTCTTCACTGTTGACGTTGAGACTGGACAGAGGAACTCTGCCTAGAAGTTCAGCATCCCAGAGTCGCCTCTTCACTGTTGACGTAGAGACTGGACAGAGGAACTCTGCCTAGAAGGTCAGCATCCCAGAGTCGCCTCTTCACTGTTGACGTTGAGACTGGACAGAGGAACTCTGCCTAGAAGTTCAGCATCCTGGAGTCGCCTCTTCACTGTTGACGTTGAGACTGGACAGAGGAACTCTGCCTAGAAGGTCAGCATCCCAGAGTCGCCTCTTCACTGTTGACGTTGAGACTGGACAGAGGAACTCTGCCTAGAAGTTCAGCATCCTGGAGTCGCCTCTTCACTGTTGATGTAGAGACTGGACAGAGGAACTCTGCCTAGAAGGTCAGCATCCCAGAGTCACCTCTTCACTGTTGACGTTGAGACTGGACAGAGGAACTCTGCCTAGAAGTTCAGCATCCTGGAGTCGCCTCTTCACTGTTGACGTTGAGACTGGACAGAGGAACTCTGCCTAGAAGTTCAGCATCCCAGAGTCGCCTCTTCACTGTTGACGTTGAGACTGGACAGAGGAACTCTGCCTAGAAGTTCAGCATCCTGGAGTCGCCTCTTCACTGTTGACGTTGAGACTGGACAGAGGAACTCTGCCTAGAAGTTCAGCATCCCGGAGTCGCCTCTTCACTGTTGACGTTGAGACTGGACAGAGGAACTCTGCCAAGAAGTTGAGCATCCCGGAGTCACCTCTTCACTGTTGATGTTGAGACTGGACAGAGGAACTCTGCCTAGAAGGTCAGCATCCCAGAGTCACCTCTTCACTGTTGACGTTGAGACTGGACAGAGGAACTCTGCCTAGAAGTTCAGCATCCTGGAGTCGCCTCTTCACTGTTGACGTTGAGACTGGACAGAGGAACTCTGCCTAGAAGTTCAGCATCCCAGAGTCGCCTCTTCACTGTTGACGTAGAGACTGGACAGAGGAACTCTGCCTAGAAGGTCAGCATCTCAGAGTCGCCTCTTCACTGTTGACGTTGAGACTGGACAGAGGAACTCTGCCTAGAAGTTCAGCATCCTGGAGTCGCCTCTTCACTGTTGACGTTGAGACTGGACAGAGGAACTCTGCCTAGAAGGTCAGCATCCCAGAGTCGCCTCTTCACTGTTGACGTTGAGACTGGACAGAGGAACTCTGCCTAGAAGTTCAGCATCCTGGAGTCGCCTCTTCACTGTTGATGTAGAGACTGGACAGAGGAACTCTGCCTAGAAGGTCAGCATCCCAGAGTCACCTCTTCACTGTTGACGTTGAGACTGGACAGAGGAACTCTGCCTAGAAGTTCAGCATCCTGGAGTCGCCTCTTCACTGTTGACGTTGAGACTGGACAGAGGAACTCTGCCTAGAAGTTCAGCATCCCAGAGTCGCCTCTTCACTGTTGACGTTGAGACTGGACAGAGGAACTCTGCCTAGAAGTTCAGCATCCTGGAGTCGCCTCTTCACTGTTGACGTTGAGACTGGACAGAGGAACTCTGCCTAGAAGTTCAGCATCCCGGAGTCGCCTCTTCACTGTTGACGTTGAGACTGGACAGAGGAACTCTGCCAAGAAGTTGAGCATCCCGGAGTCACCTCTTCACTGTTGATGTTGAGACTGGACAGAGGAACTCTGCCTAGTTCAGCATCCCAGAGTCGCCTCTTCACTGTTGACGTTGAGACTGGACAGAGGAACTCTGCCTAGAAGTTCAGCATCCTGGAGTCGCCTCTTCACTGTTGACGTTGAGACTGGACAGAGGAACTCTGCCTAGAAGTTCAGCATCCCGGAGTCGCCTCTTCACTGTTGACGTTGAGACTGGACAGAGGAACTCTGCCAAGAAGTTGAGCATCCCGGAGTCACCTCTTCACTGTTGATGTTGAGACTGGACAGAGGAACTCTGCCTAGAAGGTCAGCATCCCAGAGTCACCTCTTCACTGTTGACGTTGAGACTGGACAGAGGAACTCTGCCTAGAAGTTCAGCATCCTGGAGTCGCCTCTTCACTGTTGACGTTGAGACTGGACAGAGGAACTCTGCCTAGAAGTTCAGCATCCCAGAGTCGCCTCTTCACTGTTGACGTAGAGACTGGACAGAGGAACTCTGCCTAGAAGGTCAGCATCTCAGAGTCGCCTCTTCACTGTTGACGTTGAGACTGGACAGAGGAACTCTGCCTAGAAGTTCAGCATCCTGGAGTCGCCTCTTCACTGTTGACGTTGAGACTGGACAGAGGAACTCTGCCTAGAAGGTCAGCATCCCAGAGTCGCCTCTTCACTGTTGACGTTGAGACTGGACAGAGGAACTCTGCCTAGAAGTTCAGCATCCTGGAGTCGCCTCTTCACTGTTGATGTAGAGACTGGACAGAGGAACTCTGCCTAGAAGGTCAGCATCCCAGAGTCACCTCTTCACTGTTGACGTTGAGACTGGACAGAGGAACTCTGCCTAGAAGTTCAGCATCCTGGAGTCGCCTCTTCACTGTTGACGTTGAGACTGGACAGAGGAACTCTGCCTAGAAGTTCAGCATCCCAGAGTCGCCTCTTCACTGTTGACGTTGAGACTGGACAGAGGAACTCTGCCTAGAAGTTCAGCATCCTGGAGTCGCCTCTTCACTGTTGACGTTGAGACTGGACAGAGGAACTCTGCCTAGAAGTTCAGCATCCCGGAGTCGCCTCTTCACTGTTGACGTTGAGACTGGACAGAGGAACTCTGCCAAGAAGTTGAGCATCCCGGAGTCACCTCTTCACTGTTGATGTTGAGACTGGACAGAGGAACTCTGCCTAGTTCAGCATCCCAGAGTCGCCTCTTCACTGTTGACGTTGAGACTGGACAGAGGAACTCTGCCTAGAAGTTCAGCATCCCAGAGTCGCCTCTTCACTGTTGACGTTGAGACTGGACAGAGGAACTCTGCCTAGAAGTTCAGCATCCCGGAGTCGCCTCTTCACTGTTGACGTTGAGACTGGACAGAGGAACTCTGCCTAGAAGTTCAGCATCCCGGAGTCGCCTCTTCACTGTTGACGTTGAGACTGGTGTTTTGCAGGCACTATTTAACAAAGCTGCCAGTTGATGACTTGTGAGGCATCTGTTTCTCAAACTAGACACTAATGTACTTGTCGTCTTGCTCAGTTGTGCACCGGGGCCTCCCATTCCTCTTTCTATTCTGGTTAGAGCCAGTTTGCGCTGTTCTGCGAAGGGAGTAGTACACAGCATTGTACGAGATCTTCAGTTTCTTGGCAATTTCTCGCATTGAATCACCTTCATGTCTCAGAACAAGAATAGACTGACGAGTTTCAGAAGAAAGTTCTTTGTTTCTGGCCATTTTGAGCCTGTAATCAAACCCACAAATGCTGATGCTCCAGATACTCAACTAGTCTAAAGAAGGCCGGTTTTATTGCTTCTTTAATCAGATCAACGGTTTTCAGCTGTGCTAACATCATTACAAAAGGGTTTTCTAATGATCAATTAGCCTTTTAAAATGATCAGCATGGATTAGCTAACACAACGTGCCATTGGAACACAGGAGTGATGGTTGCTGATAATGGGCCTCTGTACGCCTATGCAGATATTCCATAACTAAGCTGTTTCCAGCTACAATAGTCATTTACAACATTATTAAAATGTCTACACTGTATTTCTGATCAATTTGTGGTTATTTTAATGGACCAAAAAATGTGCTTTTCTTTAAAAAACAAGGAGATTTCTAAGTGACCCCAGACGTTTGAATGGTAGTGTACATGGAGACTAGTGAAAGTAACAAAGACAGTGATGAAGACAAGTGGAAAGATTCATGGTCCTCGTGGTCTATCAGTTGAGGTCAAATGTAATGAGTGTCGACAGTAGATGAATGGAAATATGTTATTAGTTGCTTTCAGCTAGCAGTCTAATAATGAAATGTGTTATTAGTTGCTTTCAGCTAGCAGTCTAATAATGAAATATGTTATTAGTTGCTTTCAGCTAGCAGTCTAATAAGGAAATATGGGAGTCATTTGAAGAAGCTAATGTTTAAATACAAGGTTACATGATGATCAGAGGGATCGAGCCTTGGGACTGATATGAAATGAGATGCTTCCATCTGGTGTTTGGGTTAAAGAAAAGCTTACTGTGGACCCATTGATAAGCCACCAGTGAAAGTGAGTGGTATTCACTGAACTCAGGCTGTAAAGGACACAGTGGGAAAATTTGGAACAGAGGTATGAATAATTGAAAAAGACAAGTTTTTGACGATTACCAATCACTATTTCTTAATTTCGATAGTGTGAATAACACCAGTGACTTAAGGATGAAGGTAATGTCATCTAAAACAATAATCTGTTTCCAGTACGTGGAACACTGTCCAAAATGTAAACAGATCCCAGTAAACGTTCTGAGGACCAGGACTATAAAAATAGGAAAAAGCTGATAAGCCAGCAGCAACTTTTTGAAAGACCGAGTGGATTTGTTAAGTGACTAAGATACTGTAGAAGAGTATTGAAAACAGTATATACATATGAGATGAGTAATTCCAGATATATGTAAACATTATTAAAGTGGCCAGTGATTCGTAATCTATGTCTATTGGCAGTAGCCTCTAATGTGCTAATGATGGCTGTTTAACAGTCTGATGGCCTTGAGATAGAAGCTGTTTTTCAGTCTCTTGGTCCCAGCTTGATGCACCTGTACTGACCTCTCCTTCTGGATGGTAGCGGGGTGTTAGTTATGTACTGAACATACTATTTAGTTTAATGTACTGAACATACTATTTAGTTTAATGTACTGAACATACTATTTAGTTTAATGTACTGAACATACTATTTAGTTTAATGTACTGAACATACTATTTAGTTTAATGTACTGAACATACTATTTAGTTTAATGTACTGAACATACTATTTAGTTTAATGTACTGAACATACTATTTAGTTTAATGTACTGAACATACTATTTAGTTTAATGTACTGAACATACTATTTAGTTTAATGTACTGAACATACTATTTAGTTATGTACTGAACATACTATTTAGTTTAATGTACTGAACATACTATTTAGTTTAATGTACTGAACATACTATTTAGTTATGTACTGAACATACTATATAGTTTAATGTACTGAACATACTATTTAGTTTAGTGTACTGAACGCAGCCCTGCATTGTCTTGAATAATAACCATTCTTAGTGTCTGTGTCCCAAATGGCACCCTATTCCTTATGTAGTGCAGGTCCTGGTCTAAAGTAGTGCACTACATAGGGAATAGTGGTCAAATAGGCCCTGGTCTAAAGTAGTGCACTACATAGGGAATAATGGTCAAATAGGCCCTGGTCTAAAGTAGTGCACTACATAGGGAATAATGGTCAAATAGGTCCTGGTCTAAAGTAGTGCACTACATAGGGAATAATGGTCAAATAGGCCCTGGTCTAAAGTAGTGCACTACATAGGGAATAATGGTCAAATAGGTCCTGGTCTAAAGTAGTGCACTACATAGGGAATAATGGTCAAATAGGTCCTGGTCTAAAGTAGTGCACTACATAGGGAATAGGGTTCAAATAGGTCCTGGTCTAAAGTAGTGCACTACATAGGGAATAATGGTCAATTAGGCCCTGGTCTAAAGTAGAGCACTACATAGGGAATAATGGTCAAATAGGCCCTGGTCTAAAGTAGAGCACTACATAGGGAATAATGGTCAAATAGGCCCTGGTCTAAAGTAGTGCACTACATAGGGAATAATGGTCAAATAGGCCCCGGTTTAAAGTAGTGCACTACATAGGGAATAATGGTCAAATAGGCCCTGGTCTAAAGTAGTGCACTACATAGGGAATAATGGTCAAATAGGTCCTGGTCTAAAGTAGTGCACTACATAGGGAATAATGGTCAAATAGGCCCTGGTCTAAAATAGTGCACTACATAGGGAATAGGGTTCCATATGGGAAGAAGCAATACATCACTGACCTGGGAGAAAACATGGAGAACCCTGTACTCACCATGTTACCAATCTGTCACCAATCACTTTGCTGATCCATCAGAAACCAATAAATATCTCCAGGTCTGTTGAACAAAGTGATTTTCATTGTAACTGGAGTCATACTGACACACACACACACACACACACACACACACACACACACACACACACACACACACACACACACACACACACACACACACACACACACACACACACACACACACACACACACACACACACACACACACTTTCTGCAGTGATTGTCATTATAATGTAATTTATTTATGTATTTATTTTCTGTTGTACAGAGTTGTCTACTGTTGTCTGTCGCCCCCCAGTGGTTCTTTGTTGTAAGAACGAACTTATATCCGTCCCAAATGGGACCCTATTGTAGTGCACTATAAAGGGAATAGGGGACCATTAGGGACGTATCTAACTGTAATATGTTGTTGCACTACGTCCTAATGATTAGCTCTGGTCCAGGGTGTGACGTGCATCTTGATGGTGCTGAACCGTCTTGATGGATATAACACCCTGGACCAGAGCTACCTAACAATACACAGCTGGATAATAAGTCCTGTTATCTGATATTCTGAATAATGTTGTATTTTATACGTTGTTAAACTGATAAAAAAGGAGAAACCTGCACACTGCTCTTGCTAGTATCACTGCTCTTTATTCAGCTTTCCGTATCGGCCTCAAGGCCTTCGTCAGAGCTCTGTGAGTGTTAGTCGTTTCCACCCTTATGTAGACATTGCATCGAATGGGGTTGGAGTCGAGGGGAAATAAACATGTGTTACCAAATATAACAATGTGCATTTCATAAGTATTCTAATAAAGTGTGTACATAAAACGTATTAAACACGTCCAGGAACGGACCTGGACGTTCTGCCCCCCCCCCCCCCCCCCATGAGGGAAAGTGACCTTTCCACCCAGACAGAGGCTCCACTGACGCAGAAAACTGTACGCTTCAACCGCTGGCTTCTCGTCCCTTGTAAAACCCAACAACAGAAGTGCTTCACTAAAAGCTGCCTGGGTTTAAACAAATATATTCTCTTTACAGAAAGAGAAAAGCTCAATTAAAAGGGACAGAATAGTAGAGTCAGTTTTTTTGTATCTCTTCGAATATTATAGGCTGCAGCTCAGCTTCAGATTGTCATAGAGAGGAATCAATATATCTCCATATGCATCGGAGTCCCGTCTTTCTCGGGCATTTCAGAGCTTGTTTCTACCATAAGACGTCACAGAGTTAAGCATTGTTCTAGAACGCTTGATATCATCTGGATACGTTTTATGTATTTATTTACAAATATGAAGCAAACAATAGATATATAATTTGTGCTATTTTCTTTAACAAAGGATACGTGATACCCTCAGTCAATTCAAGCCCTGGTTTTAGTCCAACACACCAAGCCCTTCCCAGACACGGAGGTATTTAATCAGAACCAAACACACCAAGCCCTTCCCAGACACGGAGGTATTTAATCAGAACCAAAAACACCAAGCCCTTCCCAGACACGGAGGTATTTAATCAGAACCAAACACACCAAGCCCTTCCCAGACACGGAGGTATTTAATCAGAACCAAACACACCAAGCCCTTCCCAGACACGGAGGTATTTAATCAGAACCAAACACACCAAGCCCTTCCCAGACACGGAGGTATTTAATCAGAACCAAACACACCAAGCCCTTCCCAGACACGGAGGTATTTAATCAGAACCAAACACACCAAGCCCTTCCCAGACACGGAGGTATTTAATCAGAACCAAACACACCAAGCCCTTCCCAGACACGGAGGTATTTAATCAGAACCAAACACACCAAGCCCTTCCCAGACACGGAGGTATTTAATCAGAACCAAACACACCAAGCCCTTCCCAGACACGGAGGTATTTAATCAGTACATGCGACAGTATTGTAGTATTTGTCTATACCGACATCTATGGAGGATAATTGTGTCCGTCAAACAGGAAGTCTCACCACTTATTTATTGGAGGATGAAGAAATAAGCTCCAATTATCTGTGTAATTGTGTGTTTCTGACCGTTAACATGTTGGGTGGACGCGTGTACATATAGGAGGTTCCTTACCAGGCAGAAGGGAGTTTCACTTTAACCGCTGCATCGGAGAGTTACAATGTTGCTGTCACTATGCAACCTACTACCTACAGTAGGAAAACGAGTTTCTGATTAATAATATCACACCTGTTATCACACATGGTACGACCCCATAATTGTTACAATTACAATAAAAATAACACTTTTATATTACATATTTAACATATATTTTAATATTCCTGTAGAACTGTAAAACAGAGTAAGATCATTTGAGCTTTGGAAACAAGCGCTTTCATAAATGCATGGTGGGCCTCGTTATAAATGGGTGGGCCTCGTTATAAATGGGTGGGCCTCTTTATAAATGGGTGGGCCTGGTTATAAATGGGTGGGCCTCGTTATAAATGCATGGTGGGCCTCGTTATAAATGGGTGGGCCTCGTTATAAATGGGTGGGCCTCGTTATAAATGGGTGGGCCTCGTTATAAAAGGGTGGGCCTCGTTATAAATGGGTGGGCCTCGTTATAAATGGGTGGGCCTCGTTATAAATGGGTGGGCCTCGTTATAAATGGGTGGGCCTCGTTATAAAAGGGTGGGCCTCGCTATAAATGGGTGGGCCTCGTTATAAATGGGTGGGCCTCGTTATAAATGGGTGGGCCTCGTTATAAATGGGTGGGCCTCGTTATAAATGGGTGGGCCTCGTTATAAATGCATGGTGGGCCTCGTTATAAATGGGTGGGCCTCGTTATAAATGGGTGGGCCTCGTTATAAATGCATGGTGGGCCTCGTTATAAATGGGTGGGCCTCGTTATAAATGGGTGGGCCTCGTTATAAATGGGTGGGCCTCGTTATAAATGGGTGGGCCTCGTTATAAATGGGTGGGCCTCGTTATAAATGGGTGGGCCTCGTTATAAATGGGTGGGCCTCGTTATAAATGGGTGGGCCTCGTTATAAATGCATGGTGGGCCTCGTTATAAATGCATGGTGGGCCTCGTTATAAATGCATGGTGGGCCTCGTCATAAATGCATGGTGGGCCTCGTTATAAATGCATGGTGGGCCTCGTTATAAATGCATGGTGGGCCTCGTTATAAATGGGTGGGCCTCGTTATAAATGGGTGGACCTCGTTATAAATGCATGGTGAGCCTCGTTATAAATGGGTGGGCCTCTTTATAAATGCATGGTGGGCCTCGCTATAAATGGGTGGGCCTCTTTATAAATGGGTGGGCCTCGTTATAAATGCATGGTGGGCCTCGTTATAAATGGGTGGGCCTCTTTATAAATGGGTGGGCATCGTTATAAATGGGTGGGCCTCGTTATAAATGCATGGTGGGCCTCGTCATAAATGCATGGTGAGCCTCGTCATAAATGCATGGTGGGCCTCGTTATAAATGGGTGGGCCTCGTTATAAATGGGTGGGCCTCGTTATAAATGCATGGTGGGCCTCGTTTTAAATGGGTGGGCCTCTTTATAAATGCATGGTGGGCCTCGTTATAAATGCATGGTGGGCCTCGTTATAAATGGGTGGGCCTCATTATAAATGCATGGTGGGCCTCGTTATAAATGGGTGGGCCTCTTTATAAATGGGTGGGCCTCGTTATAAATGGGTGGGCCTCGTTATAAACGGGTGGGCCTCTTTATAAATGCATGACGAGCCTCGTTATGAATGCATGGCGCCCTCGTTTCGCTGGAGCAGTGTGAAATAAGCTTTCTGTCAATGACCCAGCCTTAACGAATTTCATTTATTTCCATATTGAATGTGATTGTCCAACATCATCATGTATTTATTGTGTAGAGTGGCCTCTTTCCTCTGCTGTGGTGCTGCATTGCAGTCAGCGATGTTTTCTCTCGGTAGCTGTCCAGGGTCCTGAAATCAAATCATGTGAGTTTGCTTGGACACCAGCCTGATCTCCAGCTCCCTCCAACTCTGGAAACTATCTGGGTGGTCATGTGACTTCTGAGGAGGTGACACTGATTCTTCCAGTCCCTGGTTCCATCCCTGACCAGCGCAGATTTACACTCGTGTGAAAAAAGTTTGCAGCAAAAACAGAAGTCTGCATCGTTTTGCTTGGAATAGACAAGTCTTGGTCTCTCCACTCTCTCCCCGTTCGCCATCCTCCTATTGTAGTTAGCCACCGAAAACCTTCGTTGCCCCTCATCTCTTGGTAAATTCCCCTCCTTATCCTGATGTGGCCCAGCCTGCACTAACATATCCCGTAAAGATCCATTCATATATTGTCTCCACTCACCGGGATCTTCTATGTTTTTGTCTGGGAGTCGGATTTAGCAGCAGCACCACCACTGTCACAGGGGACGGGAGCGACGAATCTGAGTCTGGGTCCAAGATAGTAGGGTCTTCACCGGCATTGTTTGGAGGTGTAGCTAGGCCTGGTGCGACCACCTGTTCTTGTCCAGCCAGAGAGCTGTCATCATCGGTGGAAGTGCATGGCTCGGACTCCTCCGGTTTGTCCTCTTCGCTGCTAGAATCAGCTAACGGGGGCTCGTCGTTCTCGGTGAATGAATGTCCTGTCCTCGTAGGCTTGTAATTCTCCACACCGGCTGATGGACATTGCTGCACACTGATACATTTCACCAGAGAATTTCTTTGGTTTAGAGATTGTGCCTCTTTTCTCATTGTTTAAAAAAGTATTCGCTTCCTGATATTTTTTGTCTGTTAGACATGGTAGTAAATGATTTGAAATGTCTATAGATTACTTTTATCTAAAATTATATCCACTAGTTGTAGCTATCTAACGTTAACAGGTTAGGTTAGGCTACTGTCTTAATCACTAACGTTGTAATGCCACATGGTCAAGGTTAGGCTACTGTCTAAATCACTAACGTTGTAATGCCACATGGTCAAGGTTAGGCTACTGTCTTAATCACTAACGTTGTAATGCCACATGGTCAAGGTTAGGCTACTGTCTTAATCACTAACGTTGTAATGCCACATGGTCAAGGTTAGGCTACTGTCTAAATCACTAACGTTGTAATGCCACATGGTCAAGGTTAGGCTACTGTCTTAATCACTAACGTTGTAATGCCACATGGTCAAGGTTAGGCTACTGTCTTAATCACTAACGTTGTAATGCCACATGGTCAAGGTTAGGCTACTGTCTTAATCACTAACGTTGTAATGCCACATGGTCAAGGTTAGGCTACTGTCTTAATCACTAACGTTGTAATGCCACATGGTCAAGGTTAGGCTACTGTCTAAATCACTAACGTTGTAATGCCACATGGTCAAGGTTAGGCTACTGTCTAAATCACTAACGTTGTAATGCCACATGGTCAAGGTTAGGCTTGCACAGATCGGCAAATTGTGCTTCTAACACTAAGTTCTCTCGCTACTTTTATTCACGCTCGCTGCGCTCAGACCGAGCGAGCTACGGTCTAGCGGGGCATCTCGTTGAACTCGGCACAGCCTAGAGAGAATGGTAATGCCATTGCCGGCTCTGTGTGTCTTAAAAGCACCGCACTGTGTCACTCCATCCTTGGGGGGGGGGGGGGGTGTGTGTGTGTGTGTGTGTGTGTGTGTGTGTGTGTGTGTGTGTGTGTGTGTGTGTGTGTGTGTGTGTGTGTGAGTGAGGGAGAGCTTTTCTTTGACATTTGTTTGGAGAAATGCCAGGAGAATGCGACCTGCCCGAATGCATAGTGCCAAATAAAGTTTGGTGGAGGAGGAATAAGGGTCTGGTGCTGTTGTTCATGGTTCGGGCCCCTTAGTTCCAGTGAAGGGAAATCTTAATGCTTCTGCGTACAATGACATTGTAGACGATTCTGTGCTTCCAACTTTGTGGCATGAGTTTGGGGAAGGCCCTTTCCTGTTGCAGCATGACAATCCCCCGTTCAGGTTTATACATAAACGGTTTGTCGAGATTGGTGTGGAAGAACTTGACTGGACTGCACAGAGCCCTGATCTCAACCCCATCGAATACTTTTGGGATGAATTGGAACGCCAACTGTGAGCCAGGCCTAAAATCAGTGCCAGACCTCACTAAAGCTGTTGTAGCTGAATGGAAGCACGTCCCCCACAGCAATGTTCTGACATCTAGTGCAAGGCCTCCCCAGAACACTGGAGGTTGTTAAGGGGGGGGGGGGCGACTCCATGATTTTGGAATGAGATGTTTGATGAGCAGGTGACCACATACTTTGTCATGTGGTGTGTTTTAGTTATAAAATTAACTAGTTAGCAAATTATAGGCTGAACATTTACTTACCCCACTAAAGTTATTAATTTCCCTTCTTGGATGTCCTGTTCACAGAGGGCAATGATGTGAATCACCCATTCTAGCTAGCTAATACTGTACTGACCATGTTCAGGCAAGTTTCCTCCCTGCCTCCAAATATGGGCATGAACATGAAGTACCCTGAACATGAATAGATCAGTCTGGCCCTAAAAGATCAGATGGCATCAACATGAAACACAACCAGGAGATATGAATCATCAAGTCATCCTACAACTTCTAATACATTTACTCATGTAAAGATGAAGAGCATGTACTTTATTTTACAGGATGATATAATGCATGAAGCAAACAATGGAATGATTTAGTGAAATTGACAAGCTGTAGACTCAGTAAAGGGGTCTTTCATCCCTCTGTGGCCTGGAACAATTCTTCAGCCTCAGAGTAGCATGGTTCTGATTGTGGACTCTGCTGAACTCCTGTATGTATATTGGAATGACATTTCGATGTCTATGGAGGACCACAGCTGCCATAATTACAATTAAATTAGAAGAGATGAAGAGATGTCATGACAGAAGGACACAGGAAGAAGAGAGATCGTGATACAGAAAGACAGGAAGAAGAGAGATCATGATACTGAAATCAGTGGAGCATCTTGTAAAGAAAGCATAAAGAGATCCAAGGTAGGAAGCAAGAGTAGTGATGTGTTGGAGTTTAAAGTGGTTATGATGTTGGATGAGACCACAGGGCCTCATTTACTCTGGGTGGAACAGTTGATTCTAGCAGTGCCTGGTAGAGTCTCAGTACCCGGGATCTTCCGTCCAGAACTGTTCACACACCAACATTGACCTACCAGAAAGACATGTTAATAACCTGTTACGTATACAATATTTACACAAATATACATTTTACTGTAACACATTGAATTGTCACGTTAAACTGAATTGGAGCATTTATAGTGTGTGTGTGTGTGTGTGTGTGTGTGTGTGTGTGTGTGTGTGTGTGTGTGTGTGTGTGTGTGTGGTAACCTGTAGAGCCCCAACATTGCTCAGGGGTGTATTGTCCAGCGGCGTCACATGTGGGGATGAAGGCTCCAATTGGGCCATTTATCACATCATCTCTAGCACGCTCACAGGGGGTCTTGGATCGGATCGTAGCATCTGGATACAGGGAACATACATTGTAATGTGGACATAACATAACAATGATGGATATACATTCTGGAATCATGGACTGCATCCTATATGGGACCCTGTTCCCCTTTGGGCCCTGGTCAGGACACTGCATCCTATATGGGACCATGTTCCCCTTTGGGCCCTGGTCAGGAGACTGCATCCTATATGGGACCCTGTTCCCCTTTGGGCCCTGGTCATGAGACTGCATCCTATATGGGACCCTGTTCCCCTTTGGGCTCTGGTCAGGAGACTGCATCCTATATGGGACCCTGTTCCCCTATTGGGCCCTGGTCAGGAGACTGCAACCTATATGGGACCCTGTTCCCCTTTGGGCCCTGGTCAGGAGACTGCATCCTATATGGGACCCTGTTCCCCTTTGGGCTCTGGTCAGGAGACTGCATCCTATATGGGACCCTGTTCCCCTATTGGGCCCTGGTCAGGAGACTGCATCCTATATGGGACCCTGTTCCCCTTTGGGCTCTGGTCAGGAGACTGCATCCTATATGGGACCCTGTTCCCCTATTGGGCCCTGGTCAGGAGACTGCAACCTATATGGGACCCTGTTCCCCTTTTGGCTCTGGTCAGGAGACTGCATCCTATATGGGACCCTGTTCCCCTATTGGTCCTGGTGAGGAGACTGCATCCTATATGGGACCCTGTTCCCCTATTGGCCCTGGTCAGGAGACTGCATCCTATATGGGACCCTGTTCCCCTATTGGCCCTGGTCAGGAGACTGCATCCTATATGGGGCCTTGTTCCCCTTTGGGCCCTGGTCAGGAGACTGCATCCTATAATGGACCCTGTTCCCCTATTGGCCCTGGTCAGGAGACTGCATCCTATATGGGACCCTGTTCCCCTTTGGGCCCTGGTCAGGTGACTGCATCCTATATGGGACCCTGTTCCCCTATTGGCCCTGGTCAGGAGACTGCATCCTATATGGGGCCCTGTTCCCCTTTGGGCCCTGGTCAGGAGACTGCATCCTATATGGGACCCTGTTCCCCTATTGGCCCTGGTCAGGAGACTGCATCCTATATGGGACCCTGTTCCCCTTTGGGCCCTGGTCAGGTGACTGCATCCTATATGGGACCCTGTTCCCCTATTGGCCCTGGTCAGGAGACTGCATCCTATATGGGACCCTGTTCCCCTTTGGGCCCTGGTCAGGTGACTGCATCCTATATGGGACCCTGTTCCCCTATTGGCCCTGGTCAGGAGACTGCATCCTATATGGGACCCTGGTCCCCTATTGGCCCTGGTCAGAAGCAGTGCCCTATACTGAATAGGAAGCCATTTCAGATGTACATTTCTGAAATCTTCAGTTGTTGCTTCACTCCTTCAGAGATCTTCAAAGGTCTTCACTGGGTCTCTCTCTTTCTCTCTCTGTCCTGCCTGTGAGTTAAATTCTACCTCTCCCTCCTCTCCTTTTTAAGGACCCGTCCAGTCAGAACCCTCCCTCTGGAACCCCGCACGGAGAGTTGGAGGTCCGAAATGGCGGCAAGTAGTGCAGAAAAAATGCAGGAAATAAAGAAAGAGTTGTTGAAGCAACAGCTGTGCTGGATTGAGAACAATATGGCAGTCAGTTCTGATGGTATGTAGCGGGAGGATGAGGGTTAATGACCTGAATGGTCGGTAGTGGAAAAACACAGGAAGAAGAGAGATCATGATGCAGAAAGACACAGGAAGAAGAGAGATCATGACACAGAAAGACAGGAAGAAGAGAGATCATGACACAGAAAGACACAGGAAGAAGAGATGTCATGATACTGAAATCAGTGGAGCATCTTGTAAAGAAAGTATAAAGAGATCCAAGGTAGGAAGCAAGAGTAGTGATGTGTTGGAGTTTAAAGTGGTGATGGTGTTGGATGAGACCACAGGGCCTCACTTACTCTGTGTGGTACAGTTGATTCTAGGAGTGCCCGGAGGAGTCTCAGTACCCGGGATCTTCTGTCCAGAACTGAACACACACCAACAGTAACCTACCAGAAATGGACATGTTAATAACCTGTTAAATATATAATATTTACACATTTTACTGTAACATATTGAATTGTCACGTTCAACTCAATTGGAGAATTTATGGTGTGTGTGTGTGTGTGTGTGTGTGTGTGTGTGTGTGTGTGTGTGTGTGTGTGTGTGTGTGTGTGTGTGTGTGTGTGTGTGTGTGTGTGTGTGTGTGTGTGGTAACCTGTAGAGGCCCTGCATTGCTCAGGGGTGTATTGTCCATCGTTGTCACATGTGGGGACGTAGACTCCAAGCCCGACTTTTTCCATCGCAGTATCTCTAGCAATCTCACAGGGAGTCTTGGGTCGTATCATACCATCTAAATACACAGATAACGTACTTTGTAACGATAACATTACATAGCATAACATACATTGCTGGACAAACATCCTGGAAGCTCTGGCTGCATCTGGAATCTTGGGTTGCGTCCCCTATGGGCCCTGGTCAGGAGACTGCATTCTATATGGGACCCTGTTCCCATTTTGGCCCTGGTCAGGAGACTGCATTCTATATGGGACCTTGTTCCCCTATGGGCCCTGGTCAGGAGAAAGCATCCTATATGGGACCCTGTTCCTCTATTGGCCCTGGTCAGGAGACTGCATCCTATATGGGACCCTGTTCCCCTATTGGCCATGGTCAGGAGACTGCATCCTATATGGGACCCTGTTCCCCTTTGGGCCCTGGTCAGGAGACTGCATCCTATATGGGACCCTGTTCCCCTTTTGGCCCTGGTCAGGAGACTGCATCCTATATGGGACCCTGTTCCCCTATTGGCCCTGGTCAGGAGACTGCATCCTATATGGGACCCTGTTCCCCTTTTGGCCCTGGTCAGGAGACTGCATCCTATATGGGACCCTGTTCCCCTTTGGGCTCTGGTCAGGAGACTGCATCCTATATGGGACCCTGTTCCCCTTTGGGCCCTGGTCAGGAGACGGCATCCTATATGGGACCCTGTTCCCCTTTGGGCCCTGGTCAGGAGACTGCATCCTATATGGGACCCTGTTCCCCTTTTGGCCCTGGTCAGGAGACTGCATCCTATATGGGACCCTGTTCCCCTTTGGGCCCTGGTCAGGAGACTGCATCCTATATGGGACCCTGTTCCCCTTTGGGCCCTGGTCAGGAGACTGCATCCTATACGGGACCCTGTTCCCCTATTGGCCCTGGTCAGAAGACTGCATCCTATATGGGACCCTGTTCCCCTATTGGCCCTGGTCAGGAGACAGCATCCTATATTGGACCCTGTTCCACTTTGGGCCCTGGTCAGGAGACTGCATCCTATATGGGACCCTGTTCCCCTTTGGGCCCTGGTCAGGAGACTGCATCCTATATGGGACCCTGTTCCCCTTTGGGCCCTGGTCAGGAGACTGCATCCTATATGGGACCCTGTTCCCCTTTGGGCCCTGGTCAGGAGACTGCATCCTATACGGGACCCTGTTCCCCTATTGGCCCTGGTCAGAAGACTGCATCCTATATGGGACCCTGTTCCCCTATTGGCCCTGGTCAGGAGACAGCATTCTATATGGGACCCTGTTCCACTTTGGACCCTGGTCAGGAGACTGCATTCTATATGGGACCCTGTTCCCCTATTGGCCCTGGTCAGGAGACTGCATCCTATATGGGACCCTGTTCCTCTTTGGGCCCTGGTCAGGAGACTGCATCCTATATGGGACCCTGTTCCCCTTTGGGCCCTGGTCAGGAGACTGCATACTATATGGGACCCTGTTCCCCTATTGGCCCTGGTCAGGAGACTGCATCCTATATGGGACCCTGTTCCCCTATTGGCCCTGGTCAGAAGCAGTGCCCTATACTGAATAGGAAGCCATTTCAGATGTGCATTTCTGAAATCTTCAGTTGTTGCTTCACTCCTTCAGAGATCTTCAAAGGTCTTCACTGGGTCTCTCTCTTTCTCTCTCTGTCCTGCCTGTGAGTTAAATTCTACCTCTCCCTCCTCAACTTTTTAAGGACCCGTCCAGTCAGAACCCTCCCTCTGGAACCCCGCACGGAGAGTTGGAGGTCCGAAATGGCGGCAAATAGTGCAGAAAAAATGCAGGAAATTAAGAAATAGTTGTTTAAGCAACAGCTGTGCTGGATTGAGAACAATATGGCTGTCAGTTCTGATGGTATGTAGCGGGAGGATGAGGGTTAATGACCTGAATGGTCGGTAGTGGAAAAACACAGGAAGAAGAGAGATCATGATACTGAAAGACAGGAAGAAGAGAGATCATGACACAGAAAGACACAGGAAGAAGAGATGTCATGATACTGAAATCAGTGGAGCATCTTGTAAAGAAAGTATAAAGAGATCCAAGGTAGGAAGCAAGAGTAGTGATGTGTTGGAGTTTAAAGTGGTGATGGTGTTGGATGAGACCACAGGGCCTCACTTACTCTGTGTGGCACAGTTGATCCTAGCAGTGTCTGGTGGAGTCTCAGTACCCGGGATCTTCTGTCCAGAACTGTTCACACACCAACAACAACCTACCAGAAATGGACATGTTAATAACCTGTTAAATATAAATATATAATATTTACACATTTTACAGTAAGAGATTTAATTGTCACTTTCAACTCAATTGGAGCATTTATGGTGTGTGTGTGTGTGTGTGTGTGTGTGTGTGTGTGTGTGAGTGGTAACCTGTAGAGGCCCAGCATTGCTCAGGGGTGTATTGTCCATCGTTGTCACACGTGGGGACGTAGACTCCAAGCCCAACTTTTTTCATCGCAGTATCTTTAGCAATCTCACAGGGAGTCTTGGGTCGTATAATACCATCTAAATACACAGATAACATACTTCGTAACGATAACATTACATAGCATAACATACATTGCTGGACAAACATCCTGGAAGCTCTGGCTGCATCTGGATTCTTGGGTTGCGTCCCCTATGGGACCCTGTTCTCCTTTGGGCCCTGGTCAGGAGACTGCATCCTATATGGGACCCTGTTCCCCTTTGGGCCCTGGTCAGGAGACTGCATCCTATATGGGACCCTGTTCCCCTTTGGGCCCTGGTCAGGAGACTGCATTCTATATGGGACCCTGTTCCCCTTTTGGCCCTGGTCAGGAGACTGCATCCTATATGGGACCCTGTTCCCCTTTGGGCTCTGGTCAGGAGACTGCATCCTACATGGGACCCTGTTACCCATTTGGCCCTGGTCAGGAGACTGCATCCTATATGGGACCCTGTTCCCCTTTGGGCCCTGGTCAGGAGACTGCATCCTATATGGGACCCTGTTCCCCTTTGGGCCCTGGTCAGGAGACTGCATCCTATATGGGACCCTGTTCCTCTTTGGGCCCTGGTCAGGAGACTGCATCCTATATGGGGCCCTGTTCCCCTTTGGGCCCTGGTCAGGAGACTGCATCCTATATGGGACCCTGTTCCCCTTTGGGCCCTGGTCAGGAGACTGCATCCTATACGGGACCCTGTTCCCCTATTGGCCCTGGTCAGAAGACTGCATCCTATATGGGACCCTGTTCCCCTATTGGCCCTGGTCAGGAGACAGCATCCTATACGGGACCCTGTTCCCCTATTGGCCCTGGTCAGAAGACTGCATCCTATATGGGACCCTGTTCCCCTATTGGCCCTGGTCAGAAGACTGCATCCTATATGGGACCCTGTTCCCCTATTGGCCCTGGTCAGGAGACTGCATCCTATATGGGACCCTGTTCCCCTATTGGCCCTGATCAGAAGCAGTGCCCTATACTGAATAGGAAGCCATTTCAGATGTACATTTCTGAAATCTTCAGTTGTTGCTTCACTCCTTCAGAGATCTTCAAAGGTCTTCACTGGGTCTCTCTCTTTCTCTCTCTGTCCTGCCTGTGAGTTAAATTCTACCTCTCCCTCCTCTCCTTTTCAAGGACCCGTCCAGTCAGAACCCTCCCTCTGGAACCCCGCACAGAGAGTTGGAGGTCCGAAATGGCGGCAAGTAGTGCAGAAAAAATGCAGGAAATTAAGAAATAGTTGTTTAAGCAACAGCTGTGCTGGATTGAGAACAATATGGCTGTCAGTTCTGATGGTATGTAGCGGGAGGATGAGGGTTAATGACCTGAATGGTCGGTAGTGGAAAAACACAGGAAGAAGAGAGATAATGACACAGAAAGACACAGGAAGAAGAGATGTCATGATACTGAAATCAGTGGAGCATCTTGTAAAGAAAGTATAAAGAGATCCAAGGTAGGAAGCAAGAGTAGTGATGTGTTGGAGTTTAAAGTGGTGATGGTGTTGGATGAGACCACAGGGCCTCACTTACTCTGGGTGCAACAGTTGATTCTAGCAGTGCCTGGTGGAGTCTCAGTACCCGGGATCTTCTGTCCAGAACTGTTCACACACCAACAGTAACCTACCAGAAATGGACATGTTAATAACCTGTTAAATATATAATATTTACACATTTTACTGTAACATATTGAATTGTCACGTTCAACTCAATTGGAGCATTTATGGTGTGTGTGTGTGTGTGTGTGTGTGTGTGTGTGTGTGTGTGTGTGTGTGTGTGTGTGTGTGTGTGTGTGTGTGTGTGTGTGTGTGTGTGTGTGTGTGTGTGAGTGGTAACCTGTAGAGACCCAGCATTGCTCAGGGGTGTATTGTCCATCGTTGTCACACGTGGGGACGTTGACTCCAAGCCCAACTTTTTCCATCGCAGTATCTCTAGCAATCTCACAGGGGGTCTTGGGTCGTATAATACCATCTAAATACACAGATAACATACTTTGTAACGATAACATTACATAGCATAACATACATTGCTGGACAAACATCCTGGAAGCTCTGGCTGCATCTGGAATCTTGGGTTGCGTCCCCTATGGGACCCTGTTCCCCTTTGGGCCCTGGTCAGGAGACTGCATCCTATATGGGACGCTGTTCCCCTATTGGCCCTGGTCAGGATACTGCATCCTATATGGGACCCTGTTCCCCTATTTGCCCTGGTCAGGAGACTGCATCCTATATGGGACCCTGTTCCCCTTTGGGCCCTGGTCAGGAGACTGCATCCTATATGGGACCCTGTTCCCCTATTTGCCCTGGTCAGGAGACTGCATCCTATATGGGACCCTGTTCCCCTTTGGGCCCTGGTCAGGAGACTGCATCCTATATGGGACCCTGTTCCCCTTTGGGCCCTGGTCAGGAGACTGCATCCTATATGGGACCCTGTTCCCCTATGGGCCCTGGTCAGGAGACTGCATCCTATATGGGACCCTGTTCCCTAAGGGCCCTGGTCAGGAGACTGTCTTTCTATATGGGACCCTGTTCCCCTTTGGCCTTGGTCAGGAGACTGCATCCTATATGGGACCCGGTTCCCCCTTTTGGCCCTGGTCAGGAGACTGCATTCTATATGGGACCCTGTTCCCTATGGGCCCTGGTCAGGAGACTGCATCCTATATGGGACCCTGTTCCCCTATGGGCCCTGTCAGGAGACTGCATTCTATATGGGACCCTGTTCCCCTATGGGCCCTGGTCAGGAGACTGCATCCTATATGGACCCTGTTCCCCTTTGGCCCTGGTCAGGAGACTGCATTCTATATGGGACCCTGTTCCCCTATGGGCCTGGTCAGGAGACTGCATCCTATATGGGACCCTGTTCCCCTTTGGGCCCTGGTCAGGAGACTGCATTCTATATGGGACCCTGTTCCCCTATGGGCCCTGGTCAGGAGACTGCATCCTATATGGGACCCTGTTCCCCTTTGGGCCCTGGTCAGGAGAAAGCATCCTATATGGGACCCTGTTCCCCTATTGGCCCTGGTCAGGAGACTGCATCCTATATGGGACCCTGTTCCCCTATTGGCCCTGGTCAGGAGACTGCATCCTATATGGGACCCTGTTCCCCT